>NW_013665641.1:1068003-1083505 GCF_000517525.1 Limulus polyphemus | reverse complement strand
ATAAACTTTGAATGTACATGTACCATTTACCCAGATTTTCCTCGTAAATATTTAGTGTTTTATTATAAAATTAACACTTCACGTGTTTTTGATCAGAATTTGAACAACTTTCTTGAGTTATAACACGCCAATTCTACAGTTGTGTAAAAGTTTATGCAAATTTATTTTTTATTGTTTTATATTATTGTAAGAAATATAATTTGGTTTGCATTTAACGCAAAGCTACACGAGGGTTATCAGCACTAGCCGTCCCTAATTTAGCGCTGATAGAATAGAGGGAAGGCTAATAAACACCGCCCACCGCCATCTCTTGGGCTACTCTTATTCCAACAAATAGTGGGATTAACTGTCACATATAACGCCGAAAGGTCAAGCATGTTCGGTGTGGTAGGGATTCGAACCTCGCGACCTGCAAATTTTAAGTCAAGCGCCATAACTACTTGGCCATAAAATATATATATAAAAAGAATAGCATTACTAATCGCCTTAGATTTTTTTTTTTCAAATCGTTAATGAGCTAAGTTTAGGAAGCTGAGCTACTTAATTCGAAATGCCTTAATAGTATTATTCAGATCCGATCTTAAAATTTTCACATAACATTAGGAAAAATAAAGCTGTCAAATTTATTTTATTCAGGTTACTACACCATTCAGTCTCGCAAAGTGTCTGAAATGCATGGGAAATTGAAGGACAGTGAAGTGTCGCAAAGTGGATTCGGAAATAGTATCGCTGATCTTCCAGCATCCCTTAAGATACTCCTCATCAATCCGACATTCGTATTCCTTAGTCTAGCAGGAGCTAGTGAAGGTAAATCATTTGTTTGAGTTTTGAAAGTATCTGAAGCTGTATATTTATGCTATATCCTAAAGAAAAACTGTTGATTTTTAAAATACTTTTTTGGTTTTCTGACTTTTAGTGTGGGAGTGGTTCCAGTTAAACACCATCATCTTATTGAAAGGATTATGTTAGTTGGTTAACTAAAATATGTAGTGTAAGAGAATGTTTTTGACTCCTTAACGGATTGTTAATGAATACAAAGTAACTTCATGTGATTACGTGGTTTTGTCTTGTTTTTCACAGTGGCGAAAGTAAATATGTGAATAAAGTGAGTGAATAAATGTTCGGGAACACACACGATTTCAAACGTGTACATTATGTATAAGAACTCTAAAAAACATTCACCACAGAGAAGTCAGTAATGTATATGATTAATATGGAGCGTCAGTGTTTCATGTTCTTTAGTTATTTGAAGATCCGTCAGTAAAATGTCAGTACTTTATGCTGGTCTTTCTATCGGACTTCAAAATGCTTAACATGAAACTATAATGTTTTATTCTCTACAACTATTTATAGTTCCATCAGTACAATTTCAGTCATATTATACTGATTTTTCTATCGGGCTTTAACACGGAGCTATAGTGTTTTATGCTCTATAATATTTCGAAGTTCCGTCAGTAGAATTTCAGTCATATTATACTGATTTTTCTATCGGGCTTTAACACGGAGCTATAGTGTTTTATGCTCTATAATATTTCGAAGTTCCGTCAGTAGAATTTCAGTAATATTATACTGATCTTTTTATCAGGATTTAAGCTCTACCAATGAAGAAACAAGCTAAACATAATCGAAGCAAGTGCAATTTTAGTACATGACATTTACTCGACAAAAGCGCTTGTAGAACGAATGGTTAAAATCCTCAATACATGAATTTATTTTTTCAGGTATGATCCTATCTGGGCTGGCAACGTTTTTACCAAAAGTAATCGAATCACAGTTCAGCGTGGCGGCGAGTGCTGCAGCGTTACTTGTAGGTGAGTATGCACAGATTGACTAAAACCTGTAATGACTCGATGCAGTGCAGTGACCCTAAGGTAGTTTTGAATTATCAAAGCGAGCAAACAATAGAATTGGGAACATTAACATTTCAAGGTTCGTAACATCTCACACTTCCTGTCACGTAAAACTTCATTTAACGTTTGGTCAATTTACCAGATGTAACTTGGTTATTGTAGTGTATCATTAACATAAATATTACAAGTAATACTTGAATCAAAACCAACAATTTTATAGATTTTTTAAATTTTGTACTGGTTGTGTTAGAGGTAAAAAAAGCAGGAACAAAATTGAACGCGGACATTAAGAATAAAGAAAAACCAGAATGAAGTATTTTTATTAAGCAAAATAAAGTGAAGAATTGGCGACCGTTAATAATCGCAAGGTTTAGATTACAACGTTTATTTATTATGAAACGAAGTATTTTACTAATTTCTTTGAGAAACTGACACTCACTCATCATTTGGATGAAATGGATTTCGTAGAAATTGAAAGTCGAACCCATGCTTCTGTTAAGCATAAACGTAATAAACGACGACTTTTAAAAATTCAACACTTAATTCCTTGAGAAAGTGAAGTTATATTTGCGAATAAAATCAGAGCAATGAAACATAAAAAAACGTTGTTGTTTTTTTAACCTGTCATAATGAAGTAGAAAATGAACTCATTAATGCCATTTTAACACTGAGCTTTAATCCAAGTAACGTTAGCATTATGGTTTAGCTGCATATAAAACTTTTTATAATTATCGAATGCAGAACATTTAACTCACTCTTCATTATTTTAAAAGTAAATAGTCTAAAGTAGTAATTTATTTCTAACTAAAGGTTAAAATGCTAATTACATAAGTTTAAAACACGAGGAAGCATCGTATTTCACTTTGAAATCTGGTTTACTTTTTTCTTCGAAGATAACGTTGACCGTTCGTGGATTATCTTGAACTGACTTGCACAATGTCATGACTTACTAGCTCATTCAGCAGAAAATTCCGAAATGCAAGTTGTAACTCGACAAAATAATGATCCGCAAGGCTTAATTTAAAATTCTAACATGAAAAATAAACGAATTTTATTATCATTTTTAAGCCTTAGCATTAAATCTTTTGCCGCTAAGTTGCTTCTAAAACTTGTTTGTCTGAACCACCGTAAGCGATTTTTTATTGCTGTAATACGCATGTCTTGTAACATTTTTTATTATCAACTGACAGTATCTGTTGTTTATACCTTTCAGGGATGGTGACTGTACCTGGGGCAGGAGGAGGAACATTCTTTGGTGGATATTTAGTAAAAAAGTTCAACCTCCGCTGTGCCAGCATCATCCGGATGTGCTTGTTATTTTCCGTCATTTGCCTTACCATGTGCACAGTGTTTTTTATACACTGTCCAAATCCTAGATTTGCAGGAGTGGATACACCAGTAACGAATACGTATGTCAAAACTTTTGTGTTAATGTTACATGATATACTACAGATTCCAATACTCAACCGGAAAGAAAATATCCCTTTCTTTATTTCATTCTCAAATGTTGTCGCAAATTAAAGTTCAAAATCTGCCAAGATTTAATTTGAAACTAAACCCTAATGTGTAATAGCAACTGCAATGTCAGCGGATTTGAAAAGTTAAAAATCATGTACATGTTTTGAATTTTCCACTATATCCACTAGAACCCTATTAAAAATGCAGCACGTTTATTAACCATAAAACCTGAGGCTTATTGTAATTTAAGAACATTTAATAGTAAGTCACAAAAAATATATCTTCACGAAGTGTTTGTTCTTTTATCTTAAACTGTTTAAGATTAGCCAAAGTTGATGTTCTTTCAAAAATTCATTCTTTGTCATACAAAGCAACTTTCTTCTTAAGAGTAAGAGATATATTTTATCTTTACAAAATATCTCAGAAGTATCAGTGGAGTGGTTCAACTTCTAATATAACTGGCTATTCGTGGCCTTCAGATTTTCTCACTGTTACTCCTATGAACATAGGAAGTTAATTTTTTGTATTTCTTTAAAATGCTCAAATCGTAAATATCTATCTATTTAAGGCAAAAAATTAGAATACTGGTTTATAAGTTGAAGCAATGCACTCTTTTAAAAACCTGTTTGATATATTAAAAAAAAAAATATTTACTTTTGAGGCCTAGTGCATCCATTAACTGGTTACGATCTGTGCGGTAGTATTTACTGTGGTAGTAAGATAAAAAGTTAATACAATTCTCTTATTGACCAGAAAAATGTGTTAATCTTTAGAATGCCTAATGTACATCAAATATGAAAAAAACAATATGAGTGACAGGTACGAGGCTTCAAGTTTTCTTTTCATGAACTTTAATTGTTGGTTTAAGTCATAATTAATTTCAGTGCAGCCTGACTGATGAGAAGACTAAGAACAAAATTGTAAAAATATTAATGCTTTAATTCTCGGGGTAGATTACAGTTTTTAAAGTTTACTTTTGCATGTGTATATGTTTGTATTCAGTCTAAACAGGTTTAGAACATGCTTGAGAATGTGGTTTAAAAAATAGTTTTGTTTAATGAAACTACGTGTTAAAATATTCTATTATGTATGTGCTAGTTAAACCAATTTAGCTGAATTTCTTTGATTTGCAAATGTTACCTAGAAAGCACCAAGTACTGTATATTTTCTCTCGTAATATTTCAAGTTGTTCACCTGCTCTGAATAGAAGTAGAACATGTGTATCGTGCTTCCATCTGGTGGAGAAGAACGTTTTTGCGGTGTTTAAACTTTATACACACATGCATATATATATGGTGAGCAAAAGTGAGTTTTTAATTTGCTACTGCTCTAAATGAAACTAACGATAGCTATTTTATCTACAGAACTCCTTTTAAGCGAGACGTGGTGTCGTTTAAGGCGGACTGTAACGCTCAGTGTGACTGCCCTACGGAGAGGTACAATCCCGTGTGTGGCACAGATAATGTCATCTACTTCTCTCCTTGTTTTGCTGGTTGTCAGTCCTTTCACCATCTGGCAGACACAAAGGTTTGGAACTCTTTATCATCTGTACATGAAGAACTCGGAAAGGAAACCCATTTCTGGAGTCAGACTAATAATAAATAAAACAATTCGATAAAACCCTGGCGCTTCCGAAAGGTGGACTTCTCTTCTTTGTGGAATAAAGGCGACAATACTGCCTCTACTCCTAAAGGTGATAAGTTTATCCCCGAGGCGTTAGGGTTTTATCGTTTCTTAAATGTAATTTACCAACTTTTTTTATACTACGTGTTATTTCTGTCATGAATTAAAAGTAAGATATTCAGATTAATAGCGAACAGCTGACTGACTGAGGGAGAAGGACGGGTTATTATGTATAGATAAAGGCTAGTTTTGTAAAATTTGACTAGCCTTTTTAACTACTAATATACCTTGTATTATGAAAATGACAAAAATATCTTTTTACTAAATAACAAAAAATCAGTATTTTTATCACTTAACTACCTGTGTATAATTAGTATTGGTTCGTTTTTTTTTTAAGCAGCATTAGATGATATTGACAAATGTAACTTTAATGAGACAGGATAACAATATCACAACTACACGTTAGACAGAAGCATCTCAAGGCATGGCTGAAAGCTTGTAATTAAATGTCTTGAGGACAAGTTCATAAGGAATAAACTTCAGTCAGCCCAGCTGACACGTCACTGGTAATGAAACCCATGCAGTCTGTTTAGTATATGGCATTATTAAATAATACATTTTATCCTTCATGAGTTAACATCTGTAACTGCATGATGTGGGCTTAAGGGTGAATTCCATAACACAAGATAGATTTAGGCTAAATGAAAACTGAATGGTTGTTCCTTATTGTGTGTATGCGTAAAATAATAAATAGCGAGTTTAATTGAAGTATGAAATGGGATAAACATTAATAAAATTAATTAGGCATTGTCCTGGTTCATGCAAAATGTATAAACTGTAGGACAAGTTAATCAAAAATCTAGTGAAAATAAAAAACCCAGTAGTGAAAACAACATCAGAATGTTGTCAAGATTTGTTTACAAGTACAGAATAGAAATAATCATTGATGTTTGCTTCCATATACTCCAATGAAATTTATCTACACATTATCAACCTTTCTATTGAGTCCTTGTATTAGTGCGTAAACAACCAGCATGCTTCATAGGGTACTGAGTGTATATCAAGTTATGAATATCTTAGCAATAAAGTTAGAAGAAAAAAAAACGACCTTTACTCTCCAGATTAAAATGAAAACACGCTTTACTTTCGCCAACTATTCGCTAGTAGTACAAGAACTATTTGCGATAATATAACCTGAAATAGATATAGTCTAAATGAAAAGTGTATGGTTGGTACTTAGTGGTCGTGTGTGTATGTGTCTGTTAAATAATAAACAACGAGTTTACAGTAATTCGCTCTTAGATAGTTTGTCTAATCGGAATCCATTGTGGCATGTCAGAGCACTGTTATAAGCTCGTAGCAGCACCAAACTTTATCATCAAATGACCATTGGATCTCAATCCAACTATAGACCTTAGGAATGAAAAAACATAGCATTTGCCATAATTTTCCTTTTTTACACAGTTGTGACCCTATTTCTGTCTACATTCTAGAACGTATAGTCCATTATTGAATGTGACACCTTCAAACATCGTGTAGAGTCTATGCCATACACATCCAAACGATTTAAATATCGTGTAGTCTATGGCACACAGATCCACTCTATATAAATATAATGTAGGATCTCTGCCACACAAATTTAGATTTATTTAAATATTATGTGGAATCTATGCCACAGAAATGAAAGCTATTTAAATATCGTGCATAGTGTATGCCACACAAGTCCAAGCTATTTTTGCAGCGAAAATAGTGCAACTCGATATTATGTGGGTTCCTTATAATGTAACCAGCAAGTGTTCACCCTGTATCTCCACATGTTTGTCATTCATGCTGAATATGTCCACCAAAATAACACAATGTAATTTTAACTGAAAGGTTTTTAACTGACACTTTCAAGAAAAAAGTGCCAGTTTTTCAGTTGTAAATGTATGTAGCTAGCAATTTGTATTTAAGGAAGTTGCTCATATGATAATGAATCCTAAAAATTTGACATATTTCTGCTGGTATGAATATTGCCTGAAATAAATCGGTTCCTGCATTACTCTTGCTGGTAGAAACCCATTATCCGTCAACAACTTCCAATCCTGTAGTAACTTTTATGTTTAAATGTTAAAGTGAACAAAACTAAACCAAATTCTCCAATTTTAACGGAATTGTAAGGGCTCGAGATCATTCTGGTATCACGAAAGGGTAATTATTATTGGATACATATTAAAAGTTCTGTTTGTGGCCTAAACCATGTATGTGATAATCTATTATTTTTGTTATTTCTAATTGAACATTTAAATCTGGTTAGTGCAGATCAAATAATGAAATCTTTTTTTCCGAGGGTAATATCTGTTGCATGTTGTGTGATAAATTATTGCTATACCCCTTAATTACATTGCATAAGTCTAGCCTATTCTCATTGCCTAAATTTTGCATATTTTCAGGTTTATGAAAATTGTACTTGTGTAGAAGGCCCCGGAAGAAACGAAACAATAAAAGATTCTACGGTAGTTATCCAGGCAGTACGAGAAAAGTGTCCAAATTCCTGTACATTAATGCCTTTGTTTCTTGTCATGATATTTTTTGCCATGTTGTTTACATTTCTTGTCAGTATGCCTTCTCTGTCAGCTACCTTGCGGTAAGTCTTACTTGAAAATTAGTAGGTTATCTATATATTGGATGTGCTGCCATCTCGTGTTACTTTGTAATTTTATGTCTTACAATAACAAAATATTTCAATTTACGTGAGAAGTCTTGTAAAACCATTTCTAATTATTTGAAATTTCGCACATATTTATTTATTTATTGTTTGTCGATATTTCTATTATAGGACATACTATGACGAATGATAAAATTATAGTGATAATATTAAAATAAATACAACGTTAAAACAAAAGGGTGTTTCAGGATGCCGTTCAGTCAGTTGTATTTTTTTCTCTCGTAACAATATCAGGGTAAACCTGTTTTGTTTTTTGTTTTCGATTCTATCACTTCAGTTCTTTCGTAAGCAGTACTGGTTTTTCAGTAACCCATTTGGTTTACATTCTATTAGTAGTCGGGAGATCACGATAAATGCAAAAATATATTATTTAATTAGTCGGTTAAACATATTATACAATATTAAGAAATTACATTTTGTCAAGAAAATGACAAATGTATTTGTTTGAACTAATTTAAACGCTAATGAATGAGTACAAAACTACATCGAAATACATACGTTAAACATGAGTTAAATTCTATGAAAGAACGACACATTAACTTTATAGAATGTAAACAGTAAGTTATCTATCACTGAATAGTTAAATTACCCAGACTAATTAATGATTAATTAGAGAAAATATAAGATTGATTTAGATTTAGGATTAGAAAGTTGAATACTTTACAGGATTCAAAGAACGTTTTAAACACATTTTTAGTATAGTTTTACAATTTTGTTTTTCATTCTATCAGTTGTGTGGCTGAGTCTCAGAAGTCATTTGCGCTTGGAATACAGTGGATAACAGTTAGATTGTTGGGTAAGTTAATAGTAGACGAGTGATAAATTTTGCTATCTTCTTTTCTTTAAAAATTGATCCAATTATTATAAATAAATAAAGGAATCTCACAATCGGTGAATTAAGCTTGTCTCTTTAGAAAAGTAAGTTCACCCTACAGAAGGGTATTCTGGTAGGGTAAACTCAGTAGTATTCCTATATATAACAAAACAATCCGTGAACTCTTCTGTACATTGGAAAAATTTGCAATTAATTCAGGATATTGTTTAGTTGAAAAGGGGTATTTGAACGTATTTATAACAGGTGGAAACTTGTATATGTTTTGCATATATAGTAAGAAAACAAAGCAATTCAATAAATTTAACATAGTTTATATAATATATAAATATCCAGAGGTCTGAACCTGTAGTATAAAAAAACATTCTCTATAAATTAGTTCATTTACGATGTAGCATTTTACAGATTTCCACAAGAAATAAGTTTAATGTAAATTTCCTAAAATGATTATTTAAGAAAGTCACATTTTTCTTAACTTGGCTTGGTGAAGAAACGCGAATGTGTCATATGTGTGTGTCGATGAAGAAGCGACACTTTGGGTTATATCTTGACTTGACAGTGATTCGCGAATCTCTGCATGATTTATTATATTTTTTTACAAAATTTGTGTTACGGTCAAAATATAAATTTTGTAGTTTTGTTTGCTGCGCAAAATGTTTTTTTCCCTTGTGACCTTAAATTCAAGCTTCTTGTCTTTTGTTCTTTTTAATCTTTTTATGAATTAATTTTCGAAAATAAAAACTAATGTATTAATCTCGCGACAAAACAAATGATCAGTTGCTATAAAGATCTATTCTTGGTCAGTGAGCTGGTTATTTAAAATTGAAGAATTTTGATTGTTTTAATCACGAATTTGCTGAACTGAATTGGCTTAAGAATCATTTCTGTTAAATTTTTCTCCTTTCTAGGAACTATACCGGGCCCTGTCTTGTTTGGCAGCTTGATTGACTTGAGTTGTGACGTTTGGCAGGAAGACTGTTCAGGTCAAGGAGCATGTCTTGTTTACGACAACAAACGAATGAATATCCATCTTCTGATTATCACGTGTGTTCTAAAAATCCTTTCAGCGTTATTTTTCTTTTTAGCGTGGTTCTTATACAGACCACCACAGGACGTCCTTGACAGCAATCCCCAGGAGATGAGAGAGATTACACCGGAAAAATCTTTGCCAACAGTCACTCAGATTCTTCAAACGCCAGAGATAAACGGCGTAAATGCACCCAATTCAGATGTGATCAGTAACGGTGTAGCATCCCACTTGTAGTCTTTGTACAGATTGTTTAGTTGTTTTTGGTTATGTATTTTAAGGGGATTTGTAAGGTATTTCTCCAGATGAATAATAGTATCAGTTTCGGCGATAACATTGTCGTGTTTTTCAGTGTTGGCGTGTCTTCCATTCACCTGAAGTACTTATGTCTAAACCTATCAGACAATTCTTGGGAAAAGTTTTTTCTTGTTCTTTTGTACAAATCACATGGAATCGATAAAACTTTCAAGTGAAAACGATATAATGTGAAACTCGTATTTAGCTTTATTTTATATCATTTGAATTGTGAGTTAAAGAAGGCCATTTAGTCGTGACATGTTTGAGTAAAGTTGACCCGACTGTCTTTATACATCTTGACAGTACTTTTTAAAGCATTACGTGCTTGTCAGTTTAAAATGATCAGTTCTCTCAATGATCTGGCGACACTTAGAATTTTTAAGGAGTTGCGTGGAGTTCCAAAGCTCAGGCAATCACGTGCTTGAGAGAAGAATGGTAGTTACAAGGACAGGTTTTTAACATCACGCATATTACGTCAGAGATCCAGAAGTCCACTCAGGGTCCCAGTGCTTTTTGTGCAGGATGAATATTATATTAATGTACAAACTCAGAAAAAAATAAATAAAGCAGACCATTTTGTGGACCAGCCGAGTATAATTTGATTCATTTAGCAAATATATGAATATGAATCACCAAATGTGAAGGAATTTATTACGATTACGTTTTCTACCATTAATGACATTATTATTAATATCTGTTTATACATGCTTAATCTACGATCTACCCGTAAAATAATATATTTAACGGCCAGGTGGTTAGGGTGCTTGACTCACAATCTGCGGGTTCGAATCCCCGTCACACCAAACATGATTGCCCTTTCAGCCGTGGGGGCGTTATAATGTGCAGTCAATCCCACTATTTGTTGGTAAGAGAGTAACCCAAGAGTTGGCGGTGGGTGGTGATCACTAGCTACATTCCCTCTAGTCTTACACTGCTAAATTAGGGACGGCAGGTAACCCTCGTGTAGCTTTGCGCGAAATTCCAAACAAACAGATAAATTAGACAATCTGACACTCGTGTAGCTTTGCGCGAAATCCATAACAAACAAACAATATATTTAACACTCGTGGAATATTAAATACTATATAATTATTAAACCTAGAAGCAGTTTAAATATATTTTCTCTTTATTGCTTTGAAGTTGTTAGCGATATTAAAATCGTGATACTGTAGCCCTTAGTGAATTAGAACATGTTTAATCTTTTAAAAAAATAATTACATGAAACGTTTCAGTGCTGCAAGTTATAATTTGCATTTTGTCTTAAATGTTCTCTTTGTAATATCGAACATTTATCGTGTACATCTTTGATAAATAGGAACAAGCTTCAACAGTTTGATTTACGTCCAACAGAGTTTTATAAATATTCAATTCTGTGTTGGAAAAACTCTTAAAAACTAATGTCTGACAAAATAACGAATTACCCACGACATAATAAAATAAGTGAAGTAATAAGTAACTGTTTAGTCATTAACATGCCTAATCAAACAGTATCATAAAAAAAATCAAACTGTGATAGTGGAATAAATATTATCATACCACACTTTTTGTGATATCTTAACATTTTATGATATGGAAAATAAGAATACTTTCAATGTGGCAATGTTTTAACACCCTAACAACACAAATTATGTTTCAGAAAATTAAACACCTAATTTTATGAAACATTAAAATATTTTTAGAAATAATGAATAGGTACTGAAACTGACGTTTAACAACAAAACAATCTGTTCGGTACTTGTTTATATACAACTAACAAATATATTACACGATTTACGTAATAAAATAAGTAATATTTCGTTTTAGTTCAGCGAAAATTGGGGAAATTAATATTGTTTGTATATAATTTGTATAATGTTGAAAAAAAATAATTGCAATACACAATTAAATGTGTATATTATTTGATAAGTGAGCAACAGATCAACTATCATTAATGTCATAGTTCGTCTTACATATGCAGGGGCGCTTGAGATATGCGGAAAGCAACTTCTAGCAATAAACCAAAAATCCACTAAACTCGTAAACGACCTCGTGTTGTTTTACATATTACAGTTTTATTCAAATATGAGCATAAGAAAAACCAGAATGCCACCTCTGCATATTTTTTGTCACGTGAGAATAGCTCTCGAAGGCTACAAATAGTTAATGATCACGTCGAAAACAACCCTCAACTATCAGGTTGTAACGAGAGTTCTGTCCGATTTTTGAGCCGAAAATGTTGAACAAGATTTAATTAAGTTCTATCTCTATCTGATGTTTAGTCATGCCAACATAAGTAATACATCACTTTTACTTTCAGGATATAGGAACATTATTTAAGAAAACGCTCTCAAACTGACCCCATGTTTGATCCGACTAAAGAACACATTCGTCATGTCATGCTCTACGAGTTTCATAGAGGGATCAACGCAAGTGCAGCAGCAATATTTATCCAGAACACTTATGGTGTCGATGGAGTAAGTGAAAGAACTTGTAGGAGGTGGTTTTCCCGTGTCAAAAATGGGGACTTTGGTTCAAAGGATGAGCCAAGAGAGGGTCGTTCAAGTGGACTCGATTCAGAGGCACTGAAAGCAGCTGTTGCAGCAAATCCTGCCATTACAGTTAGGGATCTTAGCGAACAATTCAATGTTAGCCATATGACCGTCCATCGCGAATTGAAAAGGCTTGGAAAAGTGTTAAAGGTTGGAAAATGTTTCCCACACGACCTGTCTGTAGAAAATCGCCAACAACGTGTCGATTACTGTGAGGTATTGCATTCACTTCAGAACCAACTGCCATTTTTGGACAGAGTTGCTACTGGGTATGAGAAATGGATCCTTTGTCATAATGTTAAGCGCCGTCGTCTGTGGCTAAGTCGTGGTAATAGACTTGCCCAGCAGCCGAGAGGGATACTTGCATCCAAGGAAGATCATGTTGAGTGTATGGTGGGATATGCAAGGAATTGTCCATTATGAACTGTTAAACAATAAGCAGACAATCACAGCAGAGGTTTACTGCCAACAACTGCGGCGTTTGAAAACAGCTTTGGACAAAAAACGCCCGTCCTTAGCAAACAGAAAAGGGGTCATTCTTCACCACGATAATGGACGTCCCCATACCGCGCGAATAACCAAGGATCTCCTAGAGGAACTTGGCCGGGAAAAATTGCTTCACCCACCATATTCTCCCGACCTTGCTCCTTCTGACTATCATTTGTTTAGGAGTTTATAAAATCATTTGGGTGGACTTAGACTAACTTCAAGAGAGGGGGTCGAAAATGAGTTAATCTCTTATTTCGGGTCAAAACCTAAGGAATTTTATAAACGTGGCATCCAAAAAAAAAACTTGTTGACAGATGGAACAAGGTTATCGAAAGCAATGGAGAATATATTGATGATTAAATACATCTATAATCATCACTATTTTGTTATCTAAATTTATTTGAAAATTGGACAGAACTTTCGTTACAACCTGATATATACTCCTAGTTCCCGGCGTACAATACAAACGATAACACACTACCAAATCATAAAGACATTTTAAACCGCAAGATCTCTAAAGCCGAAGTAAAATAAAACATCTGCACATTCAGAAATTCTGCTCCCGGGCTCGACGGGATCCGAAATATAATCTTTAAAAAAGTCTCTAACAACTTAATTATTGACCTCGCCAACTTAATGAACCTATCATTGCTAACAGAATACTTTCCAAATACATGGGAAAAAAGCAATAATAACTGCCATCCAAAAAACACCACCATTACATCTAACCCAGAAAAATACTTCTTTACTACTCTGAAACCAACAACCTCCTTACAAATATGCAAAATTCATCCAAAAACAAGAGGAAATCCTCAATAGCCGCTGCCGTCAAGAGATGGAGCTATGAACTAAAATTTTGTACTAGGAAGAAAAATTGTCGCGTCTAAAAAGAGACAAACCAGTGATCATCTTTCACTGAAGCTGTTTACAGATCTTTTAATAATAAACAAGCCACGATTGCCGTTTTTATCGATGTACGTAAAATCTTCGACAGTGTGTGGCATAATGCCAAAAGATAAAAACTAAACTCGGTGAATAGTAACCAAACAATAATAAGATGAACCTCAAATTTCTTAACAGACCGTACAGCCGCAGTAAAAATCAACAACATTATCTACAAACCCTTTAACGTCACAGCAGGAGTACCGCAGGGTTCCGTTCTATCTTCCCTCCTGTATATTATCTCTTTCAACAACATCCCCTTTCCAAAATTAACATACATCTACTTCTCTCAATTTGCCGACGACATTGCTGTTTGGAGTGTTTCCAGAAATTCATCAATAGCCGCGGATCGTGTACAAAAATCATTAAATGCTATAACGATTGGCGGGTCCTTTTAAATCCGCTCAAAACTCTGGGTATGTTTGACGTCGTAGCCTGAACAAACACTTTAAACAGTGGAACGAAGTTAAATTAAAACTAGGCAATTTGAACATTAGAATAAATAAGTGTCAAATTTCATGGTGTACTATTCGATAGGGCAGAACACATAAGAAAACTACACGAATCAGTTACCAAACGAATTAATCACCTAAGACTTATTACTGGACAAAATAAAGGATGCACATCTGAAACGATTTATAAAACATACATACGTTCAGTCATAATGCACGGATGCGAAGTTATCTGTAACATATCAAACAATTCTCTTAATAAATTACAACTCCAACAGAACAGAGTCCTAAGGTTAGCCCTAAAGCTTCCAAGCTATACTCTTATCAACTATTTACACAAAGTAAGCAATATATCTTCACATAGTGCAAACTAGTTCATAATTACTAAAAAAAAGCAGAAACAAAAAATAATCTCACGGCAACTAGCGCACCCTACAATTTATACCTAAAACAAGCACAGATTTACAAAAAATAACACTCGCTTATAAAGGGTATTCTATATTCACGTGTGGTTTAATCCTCATGTTTTGCCTTTCAGCCTGGGAACGGGACAAGCAAAAATTTGGCGTTTGTCCTGTGAAAGTGGGATTGTTTTCTCACACACACCCAACAAATTCTGGGCATAGGAGTTGTGGCTCCTCGCCACCATAAAAAAAAATACCGTTTCTCTTTCTTAGTTTTAGTTTCACGTTTAAGCCAAATTTTACTTTCAAAATTTCACGTAGACAAGCCGCGATGTTTGGTTGTACGTCATCTTCCTCAATACAAGCCGTCGCCGTCACTTTTGCCTCTGTCTTCAAACTAAGTCATGATCTTCAAGAGATCGTCATCAACTTCCTGTACACAGACTGTCGCCACTACTTTACCTTCCATTACCTCTGCCAACGATACAATCCACCTCACTATTTTTTTGTTTGTTTTTTTCACGATAGGTTTTACAAGTTTTTCTCAAGAGCGGGACGAAGGGGAATAAGATTTCCTGGAACATCCTAGTTTGGATAGATCGCCTAAGGCGAACTTCTCCTTTAAACTAGATAACTGCCATTAATTTTGTTTTCAGCATGCCTTTCACTTGAAGAGGGTCAAAATATTCGTGTAAATTTGGTAATTTTATATCCATTGTATCATCGCAATAACTATTATAGTCACTATCTACAAATCTGTATAAGTTTTGATTAAGAAGCTAGCACACAGGATCACATACAAAAGTTGTAATGGTTTTCAAACGAGACCCCAAACTCGAGCGCTTTCGAATAATTCATTATTATTATTATTCTCCTGAAAAAGAATAATGAAG
>NW_013665641.1:1024952-1067162 GCF_000517525.1 Limulus polyphemus | reverse complement strand
CTTCACACGCCTATAAATATAACCAACGCGACGCTCCAAAAAAGAGTATCTATTATTGGGTTGCTGTAATTGGTGTGCTATAAAATTCGTAAGCTATAACTGTAATTAAAGCTTATTAATCTGGAACTTCAGATATACTGACCAGGAACGTTTATAAATTTCGAACATTGCAAATCATTCAACTTCAGTGGATTCACATCGGACATTAGTACTTTTACGAAGATATTATATAACTTGTAATTGGTGTGTGATCAGCGAGAACTACAGAGCTAGCTAACTCCCTATTAAATGAATTGTACCTACTTCAACTCAAAATTAACTCTCTCATCGTGAACCATCGATAAGACATCAAGGAAGTTCCAGACTAGAGAGAAGACTTTATATTGCTTGTGCGAAGTATGGCAAGTATGGACATGTTTTGAGAAATTATCTAATTATGCCATTGCTTACAAAACAAAAAAAAGTCAATTACAGTTTCAGAGGGGGAGCTTGTGGCTTGATAGGTACATTGAACAATTAGGAATTGATGTGATTTCACTTTCTTTGGCACTCTTTATTACGAAGACGTTGCTTTCAAGGTGTGGTTTGTAACAGAGGGTTCTCTTCTTCTATTTTTAACCGCAGCTGTTCCTTGGCTAATTAATGTATTGTACTGGATTGGACTGAGATTTGGTTTTGGGGCACATTGCAGTCCTAAACTCCCTGCTGTACAAGTTTTCGCTTCTATGGAAAGCATTGAAGGTTTCCTTTTTGAAGTGGTGTGTCCTTTGGCTCCACATCTTTTAACAATCTTGCTGTGTGATTTTTTTCGAAAAGTTTCATACATATATATATATATATATACTCATCTAGTCGTATATTTAGGCGTGGCAACATTGCATCATTGAATGGTCAGGAATTTGTCATGAATTAAATATATAGGTGTTAAATATGGAGCCATGGCTCCCATTTGTATTTATGGTAAAACTACTACGGCTCTCTGCCACCGTCCCTAATTTTTAACCACTGATCAGAAGGAAGTAACCAGGCAGCAGCACCCTATCACCAACCATCCACACCAAGGGATTGATCGTCACTCATATAACTTCCTTAAAGTGCAGGAAATCTCTTGTGGTATCGCAAGTATTTAAACTCGGCTTGTTATTTCCGAAATACACAAGGATGGTGCAAGGGTATTTGGTGCCCTAGGCCCACGACTTCGGTTTATCCGGCCCGCCAACAGTTTATTAAAGTAATAATATATTTTTTAATATTATAAAAACAAAAAATAAAATGTAATTGAGCAAAAGCCAATCTGATAATGTATTCATTTCTACTTAATTTTACTACGACCCCTCAGGCCGCGAAGCCTAAAAAGATCTACCTCCCGGCCCTTGTCCAAAAAAGGTTTGGAGACCCCTGCCCTAGGCAAGACTTCAAGGTGTGTGCCCTCCCATGTATAGCAAAGATGTAACTATTAAAAAAGGTTCAAAATTCAAATGTATTGATTTCATTTGACTTTAATCAAAACAATTACAATTATAGGTATATATTGCTTTACATATATAGTATAGTTAACGTATTTTTGTTAAACTATGTAATAAGGGTCGTAGGGTAATGCTGCTAAAACAAAAGTGAGAATCAAAATTTTACTTTTCGTGCTTTGAGTTTGGAAAACGTAAAAACGGATCAATATCATTTTCGCAAGCAAATCTGAGTGTTTTCATAGTTCATACACAAATTTTGCCGCCCTAGGCACCTGTTTAGTTTGCCTAGTGCTTGCACCGACCCGGAAATCGAGAACTTTACCACAGTGTCAACCCTGCAGTCCCACCACGGCTCGCATTTGCTACGACATGCCACTTCATCAACATATGCAAATTATTTAAATTAAGTGCCATTAAGTCTCGATAGTAAGCATAATGTAATTTATAGTGAGAATGATTCTAAACCATAACATTTCAAGGAATACACTGCACAAACTGCGGGTAAATACGAACAACTACGTATACAGCTTTGTCACTTTATTGCGTGTTAGAATATACACAGTGCCATTATTTATCTATGCTGCTTTTTTATATTTTTATTGAACTTTTTGTTATTCGAAAGAAGTATATGTTATTAAAGCAATTAATACAGATATGTACACGAATACACTAATACCACAGTTTTTCATTCAGTGTCTTACATATAGTGTTTTATTTGAACTCTACACATTGGCAGTTGTTTGATGTCTTCTATAGAATTGACTAATTAGCTATGAAACAAATACTATGAATATAACTTAACGATTATAAGTATTAACCCATTAACTGCGGATGACTGATATTTCCGTCAGTGAAGTTCTATGGTTCAGCTGCGAATGACGGAAATAACGATTATAAGTATTAAGATAGTAATATCTATACAATGAAGAAAAAAATTAAATAATTCGTACAAATCAGTTTTAATTGTTACAGCTGAACGAAAGGCACTCCCAAGCCTTGCCGCAACCTGTTGGTAATAAATAGTATCCGGTAATTCAGCCCACAGCCGAAGTAGCCACAGAGGTCCACCACTGGATATCCCAAATTAGAGGATTTGTGCAAATTGTAGTTGTTGTAGCCGAACTTGCTGTAATAAAAATAATAATAATAAAAGCCAGAAGACGTGTAACAACTCTGCTAAATGCATACAAATGAGGGACATGCGAGGTCATTGCATACGAGTTGCCGTTAGAAATAAGCCTTGAACAACCACGTTAATTTAGGTTTAGGTTACTTGGTTGATAATGTAATGATAATTTTACTAAAGATCTCAAAGTCTTTGTCATCTTTATTTGTCTGCCCCTCACTACAGAAACTCATGCTGCCTAGTTTATTGAACTTATATCATTTTACACCCTGCAAACCTAAGCAATCTACCTTCTACCTTTATATTTTTTTGAAACATGTGTTGAAGACCAGTTTTTGGTCGCGGCATAGCGGCTCATAGTATGGCTCTGAGGTGGTTTTTTTCAAGTACAATCTTTTAGCTCACATATCCATCCTTTAACCGATTTCAGATCTAATTACAACCGCGGTTATTGAGGATTACCTATTGTTTTCCTATGTATGCTTCTATAAGTTGTGACATCAAACGCTTTAGATTGAACATTTCCCTGTCTGTACTTTTAAAAAAATATCTTTATTAAAGTTGTATTGAATGAAAAATAAGGAGGAGACGTATAATCACGGAGTTATATCACATTCAGTTTCAATAAACTACGTACTCAAGAGATGCTGATATCCATGTTTGTTTGTTTTTCAAGAACGTATTAACAATAAATGATTTAAATGTCAGTAACTGTATATATGTATATATTGTAATTCTCAGTTGAATGTGTTTATGTTTACTCAATATTTTGACTAAACGACTTTAAATTTTGCTTACAGAATCTTAACCCCATATAATATATATTAAAATCTTCTAAAAGTCGTAAGGATGCTCCAAAGAGAGGGGCCAAAATCATTTTGGAGGCTCTAAAGTTTGAGGGAACCGATTTATTTAAAAACTGGTATTCATGTGTAATGAACCATTCAAAGCATTAATCGGAATTCAGACTTTATTTTTTTTTTTAAATTATAGTTTTCACTGGGGCGAAAGGCATCATGGGTGGTTTTCAGGACTGAATCCACAAATTTTCATGAAAATTAGCATAGACAAGTAAATGTTGTTCGCCATTAATTATCATAGGTAATTTAATAGTCTACATACAAAGTAAGACGGTAGGGTTTATAGTGAAAGTAAGACCATTAGGTGTTAGGAAGTATGGAGTCAGAATATGTCAAATTTCGTGGCAGGGCTTCCATAGGATTACAAATAAACAGGTTTATTCTCAACGTAACGCTAGTAAACATAGTATACACATACAAACACTTATATATACATACATATATATTGACTAACACAAAGATGAACAATTTAGGAAGCTAATTATAAAAGTTATACAGACACACTTGGTAAATTCGTAATGTGGAAAGCGTTCACCATATGCAGGTGATTCAAAGATCATACCAAACTAACGACAGGTGCACTGTTATACATACATTACTAAATTGTGGTATGTAGGAATCGTCAGGAGTATCAGACAGTGTTAAGTTAAAACCGTACTTACTAAGGAGTGTATGGCCAAAACATTTTTTTCAGTTTCAGTAATACTGCCGATGTTTCCTGCATCCAGATTCCTGCAAGAAATGTGGCAACCATGATGACAAGAAACCTTTGCTTCGTGTTCATCATCTGGAAAGAAATCACATGTTCAATCCAAAGTAACACGACAATAAATTATTATAAATCTGAAAGGAAATCACATGTTCAATCTGAATTGTCATGATACTAAAATCTTGTAAATCTCAAGTGATATCTGAAGTATCATTATACAAAAATTTAATAAAACAGGAAATAAATCACAAGGAAAGTTCACCATAGTAAAAGTATATATATGGAAAAAAAGTCATATTAAATATGTATCTTAGAATAATGTCATAATAAAATCTTTTGAATTCGACAGAATTTATTTTTTCCGCTTTTAAGAATTTGCCGTAAAAGAATGTATAAGTTTTAACAACAATTAAATAATTTGCGCTTTACTTTTAGACACAAGTCAGTTTATTCGCGCATTAAAAATAGCAATTTCAAATTTGCAAGGAAGACTACTGTGTAGAAATGTTATTTCCTTAGTCTGTTCTTACATGGTTACCTAAATCTTTTATGTGTATTATGTAAACCAAACTGCTGTCTTTATCGGACAGTTAAAAAATAACTGTTCTTGTAATGTCATTGAAATAAAACCTGAAACCTATGATCTCTCAGAAATAAATATCTTAAAATATTCATATTGATAAATTATCACCACATTCGAATTTTTCTTTTTACTTTAGCATATATAATAAACTGTTGACAGGAAGTTATACTATAATTGAAATAATTAGTGAATCTGGTATTTGTAAATACCAAGTTTATAAGGGCACTAGGTAATAACAGTATTAAAGTGTAAGCGCTTAACAAAAACATGCCCAATAACAATTTAAAATTTTTTTTGTTTGACATATTCTTTATTGGAAAGCATTTATTTTGCACAGTTCTTTTATAACACTTACTAATCAATTAGATTCGAATATTTCTGTAAACCACGGACTTTTACTAAAAAGTATAAAATCAAATCTAACTTACCTTTGTCCTTGAATGCCAGTGCTCTTCATATTATATCTGACTAAAAGCGTATTTCTTGAAGAGAGCCTTTATATACAACGGTCATCCCAAGGCCTAATTTCTGTAGCCTACTTACTTGAGATGACTTAGCAATCCTTTACATCGACCCCAGTTCTTAAGGAACTGTTTCGCTAACTCGTGCAAAGCAGAAAAAAGTTGTTGTTGTACAACAACCGAACACAGATATGAACGTTGGAATATACATGTAAAAAAAAAAAAGTTTAGAATAGTATAATATTCAGTTCTTGTTCCGAACCGTTTTAAGAACTCCTATAAAGTATAAAACTAAGCCTATGTAGTTGTAGTAAATAAATAAATACATATGCAAAGACAGAAATAGTTGAATGAAGAGTTATTACACAGTGAAGCCGGAACTACAGATTACATAAAATTACAACTATTTATTTCAACAAGACATACAAACGAAAAATGGGACCAGTGAAACAGCAGATTCATCTTCATGTTTATTTATTTGCCATCCAGGCGTTGAACTTGACTTATAATAATTCATATAGAATTACTTAGGCAATAGATGGGCTGGAGCCATGTTTTATTGAATAAGGTCATTGTTTGGAATCACTAAGATACAGTTTGTTTACCACTTAAACATGTTCGCATTCATTGATTATTTACTTCATGTAACATTTCTGAAACACTAAATTACTCTTTTTGGGGCTTTTATTATAGGAAGAATAAAAAGTGAGCTTTTCTCATAACTTTAAGAAATATATACATATATGTGTGTGTTTATTCTTTGTTGTACATTTGTTATTTATTTTGAATAAATTCAATGTGGTAGTTGGGTTAAAAAAAGTCAATGCAGCAGTAAACTGTTGAAAAGATTCAACTGAACACATATGAACTTAGTATGCAGGTTACAATTTATTCTCCATAAATGGACATAAAAAAATTAAGAAACAAGTTTCATAAAAATTTTTGATTTAAAAAGAGGGTATATATATAAGGTACAGATTGATCATCAAACCGCATAAGTAAAAATATATTTTCAAGTCTCCTTTATTTGGTTTAGCACAGTGAAGAATAAATTATTGGAGGATTTGTTTCTTTTAAAGTAAAGTCACATTAGGCTATCTTCTGTGTACACTGCGGGGAATCGAACCACGTATTTTAGAGTTGTAAGTCCGTAAGCTTACCGCTGTCTCACCGGAGACTCTAAATCTTAATGGTTCGGTGGGAATTCTAATTCACATTTTCTAAACCCAAAAGTAGGTCAGCTGAGGTTGCACTGTCTACAGCCGAAGCACTGCCCTCATTTTTTTCTGGTAATAGTAAACATTTGTTTGCTACTCTTGATTGGATTATTGAAAGTTTATAGTTTAGAAAGGTGAAAAAAAAAAGATTGTACTAACTAGGATATCACCAGTTGTACTTAATACGATATTGAAGTTGACTTTTCTTATCATGTGGGTCTTGCGTAAACCAACAAAACAATGAATCTGGCCCCAATAATAAGTGTGCAACCAAAGACAGCGAAAATGCATTTTCTTTTTAATTTGCAACAATTTGCAAAAATCAGTAAAAAAAAATTAAAAATAAAAGATGACGATGATGAATAATGAAATTCGCGTTAATAAAAAAAATAGAAGCAATTCCAATAGTTTCAAATGATATGAATAAAATTAGTAAGGCTAAAGATGACAATTAACTAATGAACATTAATTGCTAACAAAACAACAACAACTTTTTACCAAATATTTTGGTACTAGTAACCGTACCAGAAACATTTTAAAGGAAACAGAATAATTATTGAACACTGCAAGACTAAAGATTACTTAATATATCAGGAAATACGATTTATGATTACGTTATACAAAACTACAGTGTATGTTTATGTGAGAACAGAAAAAAACAACTGAATTCGTTAAAACGTAACAAAATCAGATCATCTTTCGCTGATGTTTTTTTTTTTAATTATATGGAACACAGGATATTTGGTAATGATGATTAATTTTGTTAACCACCTAAACAAATATATAAAAGCAATGTTATAACAGGAGAGAAACAGTTAAAAACGTAAATGTTGAAATGCTTAATTAAATAACTTCAACATTCTTGATCTAAAAACAATACACAGCTAAACGATATTTACTGTCTGGCGAATGTCGTCTGCCCGAAAATTTGCACAAAACAAAAGAGAATGAAAATTTTATTTAGATGTGTTAGTTTATTTTTTCTCATCTTTTACCTTTAACAAAACTATGTTTTGTGACAGTTTTGTCAATGGAGATGACTGAGGAACTTGTTTGTTTCGTCTATTATAAACCTGCTGAGCCAGCAAGGGATTCGGGAGGGGGTGGGGGCAGCTTGCTATACAAGCTTGGTCTCACATGATAGTTGTGAGAGTGGTTTCACTATGAGCATATATTTACTTTGTAAATTTCATCAAAATACAGAGACACCAGTAAAAGAAATTCTCGAAAAATAGTCTTTTGTCTTTCTTGGCTCTACGTGATTTTATGGTTGTGATGCACAATGTCTTATTGATTGGGTCTATTAACTGATTGTTTGCTCTTTAGCTCAGTTGACAGATCACTCGCCTAGTGTGGTGAGGTATCAAGAGTAAAAAGAAGTAAAATTATGCATTAATACTGTAATTCATTCCATTTTCACAATATAGGTACAACTTTTTACTTAGATTTGAACCAGGGACATCTTACACGACAGACAAATGTCTTACCAGATGAGCTAAAGGGTTAACCGTATGTGGTTACTGGTAAGTTACTTTTTTAACAACCTAAACTACACAAACATCTCGTTATTCATCATTTTACTTTTACTTTTTTATTGAATAAAAAACTTCCATTCACTCCACTTAAAGCTCTTACTTTGTGAAAACAGCTCTTGCTTTTGTTTTGGAGCCTTTTATCTTTACACTATATGTAAAAATATCTTTTTAAAAGTGCACATAATAGAGTGGATATTCCAACTCACTCAATGAACATATTCGGTATTCTTCAGTCTTTCGGTATATTACTAAAAGAACAAAAAAGTGACTTATATTATAATGCGACCAAACTTGGCAAATATACTCAGGATGTTCCATGTGTGCGTGTGACCTTACCTAAATAGCGTAGATATAAGATATCTACCTTACCTACTATATTCCATTACATTTTGTAAACTATGCTTCCATTGTATAGGTTTTTGATAATCTAATTAATAATAATTTGGTATTAAAAATCCATATATATGTAGGAAGAACAACAACAACGTATTTACCAGAATACACAGTGAGCTCAAAATAAAACTTTGGTTATGTAACTCTGTATAAAGCATTTATACTTAACTGTTTTATTATGATAAAAGCAACCAGGAAATTTGATTTTAATGAATTAGAATGTCTTTATGAATGTTCTTTAAAAATGTTGTTTTGATTTGTTTTCATACAATACCAAGAATTGTGCTTTTAATGTTTGAAGCTTTGATGAACTGATGATTATTCACATTAAATGGAAAACTAGTTTCAACATGGAAATATTCTGTAAAATGACTGAGCTCTAAAGGTTTAATTTTCACGTTAATATTCTCCCTGTATCATGTATCATAACTTCTTATTCTTTTGTTAAAAGTCACATCGTGTAAGATGATATCATAATCTTTTTCGGTAAAAGTGACATCGGGTAAAATGATATCCTATTATTTTGTTAAAAGTGACATCATGTAATGTGATATCTTATTTTTTCAGTAAAAGTGGCATTACGTATTCAGTTATTAATCACACATGTAAGAGCTTAATAATAACTCAGAAATAAGAACGTATGCAAAACGGAATTTAATTGAGTGAATTTATTTAGTCCGGTCTGTACGGGCATTCTTTGTATCAGATGTCGATTTCTGGCAAATGTCGACGTGACATAGGAGCTCGTATAACCAACTAAACAAAAACAGGAACATGTGAGATAGTGATATTCATCTGTTTTATAAGATGTTTGAAAAAACACTGGTGGATTACTAAATACAATTAATTTAAAATCACAACATAATGATTTCGTATATGACTAAAGTATATATTTGGTTTCTATGTCATTTCCTGTAGCATATCAATGTATGTATATACAGTTTTTTATCAGGCTTAACTTATGTATAATATATACAACCACCTCTCACTTGAACATCTGGTTAGACTCGTAGACTTGATTTTAAAAGTCCAAGTTTCCTTCCACTGATATAACAAACTACGTATGTACAAAGTAAAAAGTGAAAATATTGTAACGTTTCATAGTCTCGAGCAGTGCATAACTTTAAACACATTTATCAAACTCGAAGGTTAAAATACTGTGGACGTTTGAGTAACGCCCAAAGGTGCGGCTATCACCTTAAATGCCTTTCTTCTCTTCTATAACGCTAAAAACTAGGTTTAGATATCTTAGATGGACATAGCACAGATAGCCGATTTTGTAGCTTTTTTGATTAACACTCAAACAAACTTATATGTACAACACATGTGTTTTATTGTAGTTTTTATTGCTTTACTCTCAATAACTTATTCACATATTAAAACTCCAGCTTTTTTCTTATTATTTGATTTCTACACAGCATTCAGCGAGAAGTATTGAACGGTACTTATACAACGGCTTATGAGTTTGAACATTAACTTGAAACACTAAACAGAAGTTCACTGTGTGGCTTGTTCAGACTACAGACTTGGGTTAAACACTGTACTGAGTGCACTTATCAAACTAGTTTAAGATGCAGCTTCTTAAGAGATATCTTGGATGTGTTCATTGTGTCACAGTGAGGATATACAGAGATATAGATTTATTCAGGGGACAAATGACAAGTGTAAAAGTTGGCGTTAATCGATTTATTCTGTAAGACGCCAAGTTAGATTCACTTCTCTTATTTATAAGCTGGATAAAATCATTTAAAGCACAGCAAATAAAAAAGCAACAAAGAAATTAAATTAACAGATGTGCTAGGCTGAATATGGAGTTAATTTACATTTTTCTCATTACGTGTTGATAACAAATTTTGGCCCATAATGAATTCAAAAATCTACTAAATACTTATAAATGTGTGACTAAAATATTTAGTGACTAGAGATTAGGATGTCTGCTTTGAACTAAACCGGTATGTTTAAACGGCTTATTTTAAGTCAATTCCTTTTTCACTGTTTCACTGAAACAAACAAAAAACTTTACACAGTGGGAGAGGGCGAAATTTATAATGTCATTTATTTTTATATACCTTTGAACTCACAAAGTGGATAATAAACAGCCTGAAGTAATGGGAGTTATTAGTTTAGTGTGAAACTATTAGTTTTCGAAACTTCATGAGGAACAACCTACGTTATCGTACATTTGAAGTCAGGAAAGGCTAAAGTATAGCATAATATTTAGCAAGT
Organism: Limulus polyphemus; assembly: GCF_000517525.1. NCBI lineage: Eukaryota > Metazoa > Arthropoda > Merostomata > Xiphosura > Limulidae > Limulus > Limulus polyphemus. Next base: position 1,056,586 of record NW_013665641.1, on the reverse strand, counting down.
AAGTGACAACCAAGTATGATAATGATTAGTAAACATCAATAAAATAGTTTTCACGCAATATTTTGGGTTATCCAATGTGTACATATATCAAGCAAAATATCACGTTATATGTGTTATATTATAATTGTCGGAAATATTATAATTATATTTTCGCGATAAACATACACTCAAGAGATAAACTAATAAATTACTGAATATAAAATAAAGCGTAATAATCAATATCAGGTTTGGTTATGCAGAAATTTATGAATATATTCTCATATTAATACAAACAGATCTATTGGGAAAAGTCAGAGGAATACAACCAGATTTATGTAAGAAAAAATCTCCTCTCACTAAAATTAAAGATCTCACGTCTTGTAAAACTGAACTAAGCCTTAAATATTATAATACGAATTATTATCAATATTATGTGGATGAAACAAAACAGAGCAAAAGCAAAGAAAAATTCATAATTAATCTAGTCTAAGCATTCAAAACTTTGTGATTAAGATTTATAAGAGAATTAAGCAGTTACATTAGAACATTTTAATATGCAATTTAACAAGTCATATGGCAAATCACGGCCGATTTAAAGTCGCGGTGGAACAGAATGTATCAGAACTACATTTTAACATTATTTGTTGTTTCTTAAGAAGTGTGATTCCATCAAAAAGTGGTTGTTTTTTAAAGGGAATGTAAGAGTCCATTCCGACATAAAATATTCCTACGCTCAGGTAATAAATATTGTGGATTTAGATTTTCTTAGACGGAGATATCTCCTGTACTTAATGGCATTTGAAGACAAAGGAGTCTGGATCAACTTGGTGTGCCAAAACCATCCAGAAAGAGATCTGCAACAGGTCCTACCCTAGTCATAGTTAGCAAAAGGTAGCGTCTTGAAACAGGTAAGAATCCACGAATACAAAAGTCAGTGAAAAACTACGTTCATCTCCCTTGCAACAATATACAACATAATAAAAAGTGTATCTATCTGAAAACGAGTTCAACAGGACACGAGTTCACCAAAATATAGCTTCCAGTCATACTCCCCTGTATAAATGTGGTATATCTTAAGGAACTGGAGAATGAAACCGGTATTCAGTTAAATCGCCAGACGCAGCGCCTATAGATTTCTTTGTTAATGTACTATTGATATAGGCACTGAGAAAACATCGTCCTCCAAATCTAGACGGATTATAGAAAGCAGACAGAGAAGAGTCGTAGGCTTTGATTATGATACGCCTTACGACAGAACCTTTCGTACTGTAATGATGTGGTGAAGCTCAAAAAAGCGTTTTAATATAACGTACCCAACATATGTATAAAACTATTTCGTACAATATAATTGCTGTGATACAATTTCAAGTGGAAGTTTTCAAAATTGATGGAAATTAGCGATCAAAGGTCATTTGCAATATCAGTAGAAATTTTTCCAAAAGTACATGTTATCAAGGTAGTTTCTGTCATTTACTTTTTATTATCTATATAATACATAACCTTAAAACAGGAGATTATTGCAGCTTTTAAGTTTCTTTAGATTGTTACATAACTTATATTTTTATTGCCTTTGGGTGTCTCCAGTTTCTACGTTATAATCTCAGTACTCATTCCACTTGTATGTAATTAATAACTCCTCTCTTCTAGAAAATAAAGAATTTCACCCATCTGTAAAAATTGTAAATAATTTTAAATACTGTGAGTGTATTTTACATGTATTATAACAGTATATGTAAACGCAGTCTTGCAAATCTTAAACTTCTCCAATGTAATTACTGTGTTTATAACCTAATAGTCATTGTTCCCAATAGATCTGTTCTATAAAAATATTTTTCACTGTTTCCATATGAACATGACACTGGTTGAGTATTGTTAAGCATAAAGCTGCCAAATGAGTTGTTTGTGCTCTGTCCACCGCGGGTATCGTAACCAGATTTTTAGCGTTATAAGCTTATACGGTCTGAAATATCCAGAAAAGTCCTTTTCTTCACTAAGGTTATTTGATAGTGTGTTCCTGACAATCGTTCATTACATTCTCAGATACGTCTAATTAATTCTGATTTATATACCTTGTCTGTTTTAAGTAAAAAGAAAAAATGCAGGAATAAAATGTAAAAATTAAAAGTGTTCTGTTTAGGCTGATAATAAAACGTTACGGCATGATGACACAGACAAACCACGTTTATTTTACGATGAAATTACATGTTATTTCGTGGACGGAATTCTCTGTGCTTATATTCCTTTTACGTTTTACGTCTTTAGAATGAAACGTGTATATATATACATAACAAGCATGTTGTGCTGCAATCAAGAGACCGTGCTGTGTACAGATTAAAATCGCTAAGTTCAAAAACTCCAATTAAAAAAGGCCAGATGTGCATTATCATTACACTTAAAACTACAACATTTCCATGTAAGTGCACACGTATGCAAACAAATTCTACTGTACAATTTCACATATTAAAATACCAATAATATTTTAATGAGACGTGTACTATTACACACAAGCCATAAATTTCCCTTCGTCAACCAAGGACGCACACATAATTTTCCACACTTCCAAGTGTACCACGAAGAAAAAGAGAGCTATACCTACATGAAATGCAAACTCCAAGTAACATTGAAAGTATTTTGTTTTACTCAGTATAATATCCAATTGTCCATGGCGCATCTCAACTACACACAAAAACAAAACATCGTAAATGTTACAAACACCAACCATATAATATCTTTCGATAGTTCATACTAACCGGAAGTACCGAACAAACTCAAACAATTAACGCTTCATGCGTTTCAGTATTTCTTAGCTCTGAATAACAGCGAAAATTTTTCAGAATATCCATTTACTGGCCATTAGCCATTCTAGGTCAAAGTTAAATTACTGTGTTTCAATTATTTAAAAAAAAGAGTTAAAATTATGATCATTAAAAAAAAAACTAATTGTTCGATGAATCAGAGTCAGTTGGATTGAAACTTAGTGTTACGTCTTTTACAATATCCATAGTGTACTATCCTCAGATCAGTTTCATCTTGTTCCAAACTTGTTGGAGTCTGAACCATAAAACATGAAATAAAAAACTATATTGTCATGACTGTTGATAGTCCACAGACACTGTTTTCAGTGATTAAATATTCCATTGACAGCTCCACAATTTATATATCGAAAGTAAATTAGAACAGGACAAAACATGACGGAATGTCGCCGTACATTTTAATTACATTATCAGCCACTAGATGGCAGGTAAGTATTTAAGAGATCGTCAATCGTCAGTCTCAAGGTAATCCTAGAATCCGAGGAGGCCCCGCCTCCAACTTGCCGCAGGGAGCTGCACAGTCGCAAGAAGACCAGTTGGTCTCTCCTTGGGACAGTAGTGCTGGGCGGTGAATTGGACTACATGCTTGATTGCTTAATTGGTCTGAAAAAGCAGAGGGCGTGGTACGAGGTGGTTGACTTGATATACACGTATTTGATGAATGATAACCTCGATGTCCGCTGCTGAATGGAGATTGCGATGTGCCCGACGTCAAAGAGGCTGTAGAGGTCGCTTTGGAATCTGTGAGAAAATAATATGGCTGTTTGAAAATACATTTGAAATCTCTGTCTATTTGATCACTTATACTCAATTTTTTTAGGAAAAGATGTAAATATTGTTATCCAAAAATTAGTGACAGCCAACACAAAGATGAAGAGCATAGAAAGTACAAAACACTAGTTGCAAATAGTGGTTGGAGTCTGGTTCAAATACCCACATCACATACCTAATAATTTGATATATTTTTAAATGAAAATTTCGATTGGAGGTAGAAACACATTTTTCAGTTGAATGTAACAAAAACACAAACGAAAAAAAATAAAATGTATATATATTCACATTTTTGCTTGAAAACTACCTTTCCGATTGGAAACAAAATGATTCTTGTAACCAATACAATTTATAAACCAATTTTCAACATAATGTACAGAGAATTTCAAAAAGTGGTTGCTCAAATTAACGAAAAAACAACAACTATTATCTAACTGATTTCAAAGATATAATTTAAATAATTAGACCTTACGAAGTTTTCAATGATGTTTTGTATATGAATATTTAAAACAACGAATTCTAAGCGTGATTTTTTAACATTCTATTTAATATTGATTTCTATAAACAGCCTTGTTAATGTGAACACTGGAAATCTTATTAAGTGAAAACATATTTTGAATAAACCAACTCTTTCATTAAACAAGAACACCAAAAAAAATCTATATTTTTTAGACTTTAGATGTCAGTACATTTTAAAAAATCTTTCGTTATTTTGCATCGGCTGGGGTTAGATTGCTCGACTTGCAACTTGCGGGTCGCAGGTTCGAATCCCGTCCCCCGAACATGCTCGCTTTTTTTAGCCGTGGGGACTTTATAATGTGATGGTCAATCCAACTTTTCCTTGGTAAAATAGTAGCCCAATAACTGACGGTAGGTGGAGTTGACTAGCTGCACAGTCTATTATATCAAAAATAGGAATGGCTACCACAGACATCCCTCGAGTGGCCTTGCACGAATTTCAATAAAACAAACAAACACGATTAATTCACAGTACATAACTAGTGACGATAAGCCATTTTTTTTATTTAATATTATGTTATATTTGTAATAATGTCTAATGATGTACAGATACGTTCAGGCAAGTTTCACATTTACAGAGCCAGCCTTTATTATCTGTATTCAATCTCGGCGTCTTATTTGGGCCGTTTTTGAACCACTGAGTCACGTATCAAGTTCAAACAAGGAATTATAAACACCACAACCTTCACAAGTGATACTCAACCACATACAAATGACAAGATAATTGTCTCTGTGACCAATGAAAAGGTGCTTAACATTTACCTGTACCTTGGAATAAGCGTAGATTTTGTATACAAGGACAGCTTCAGTGTGGTTTTGCTGGGAATAAAGAACCACTTACTATAGTGTATAGATGGTAATTGAGAATGTGAGTCAACTCCAACTTTTTCGTAAAGAATATTGGAATCGTTCCGAAATGTTCTTGCATTAGTAATGAAGTTTAACTTTGATAAGTAATTAGATTAATAACATTAATTCTGAACGTATATACCAACGTTCGCCGCTTATTTAAGGAATGCTAGCATAGCCCTTAAAAACAAAACAAATTTAGGATTATTCTCAATTCCATCTAAGCCCAGTCAGTGAAACAGAAACGATATACTGATCTACTCACCCTAAATTTAACTTAAACCATGATCCTAGGTTTTACTCCCACCTAGACCTAGGTAATACTAAAACTATAACGACCTACTCATCTTAAACATAAGCCGGAATAAGTGCTTAAAATGAACTTATAAACCGTAATTCTCTCTTAAATTAGTTAAAACTGAAGTAATGTATATTGACAATACTAAATGCTGATGAAAGAACGATGAAAAAGATTGGCTATTCGTTGACGGCGTTGAAAACATCTGTTATGGCTACTAGTTAAATTCCATGTTGAATATTTCTCAGAATACTGAGTTAGCGATATTTAATATTATTAAGTATAATATACCTACACATTACGAATATTCACACATACATATTTAAGAACAGTTTGATTTTTAAACTTAGATGTGATTTAAAATAGTAGTGACAAGTTAGTCAAGTCATCGATGAACTACAGTGTTGATAGTAGTAAAACTATTACACCTTTAGAACGTTTTTACAGATTGATACAAGTTAAAAATAAGTAATTATCTCTTTATACAAATTACTAATTTGGCCTCACTTGAAAGATTGTGTACAGGTTTGATCTTCTTATGAAAGAAGGGATATTGACTTATTGGAAAAGGTCAGAAGAGGACTACCAGGGTTATTCTTTGGAATGGAAGAATTATCTTATAGGAATGGGTGAAGATTTCTGACTTTTTCTTGAGAAAAGAAGGATAATAAGTGATCTTAAAGAAGCTTACAAGATTTTTCGGGAGTCCTAGAAAATAAAGACCTTTGATTTCTTTGTACTATATTATTATTATGGAGACAATGATACGAGAAGACATGACTTTAAGATTTAGAAGAGACAGGCTAGACGTAAGACAGTTTTATTTTTGTAACAGGCTGATGGAAAGAGTTGCCGTCGACAGCAGTAACGACCGGTATTTTACCAGAGTTTAAGAAGGAATCGAAGATTTCCTGAAAAATGAAGGGCGAGTTTAAATCTTAAACAGTGTGTTTATAAGGACAACGTTTAAGGACGAAATGTACCCTTGTTATTCGTGTGTTATGTTAACTTTAAATATATACTGCGACTGTTGTCCTAAATATAATAACATTATTACGACTGATTTATCTGGTACTTCAGATTTAAAGTAACTTTAGCGCCGTTGTGATGTTTGATATTTTAACACTGAAAGTTATTTCATGAAAAATAACCAATAAAGAGGTCAGACGTTATATAAAAGTTGACACTCGGTATGAATTAGACTAGAGAAGTCTTCTTTGTACTTGGATAGTAATAGAGCTACCTAAGTTAGTTGTTTAATTTGTTAGAGGGTTAAAATATTGTGTTTCTTAAAATCTAATGGAATACACTACTTAAAGAAAAAATCTGACTGGCCCATGGGATGTAGTTTTCCTGTGCTTGCATGCTAACGAGCAACACATTAGTATTCCATGTTTCTGATATCAGATAACACTGCCTTATAATTTCTAATGCACTTTAGGTAAACAAGGGTGAAAGCATCAATTGTATGTGAAGTACTGCATTTAAATGAAATGGAGCAAAGTCGATAAACAATCTTTCACTTTCTGTGTGAACAAACAGGATGTTTAAAACTCTAAGACACACCTTGGAAGATCAATAAGATATATATATATTGAATGCACCTGTTCAAAATATCGTTACGCACAGTCGAGATATAAAATTTAAGTCCCTACAAGGTTAAAACATTGGTCTGATCTTTTTTATGTTACGACAAAGCCTGTAGAAAACAATTTATGAACTCACCAACACCAATAAATTTCGTATTTTTGTAATACTGCTTTTCTGTCGTGAAACTTAAAGAAAACGAAAACAGATTGGTGTACATTCCTACTTAGACCAGCAAGGAATGGCTTCTTTTTTTTAAAGTACGACCAGTAAACATGTTGTGCTTTGTTTTTACCTCATAGCATTCCTTGAAAATACAAAAATTGAAGATTTGAAGAGCTTATCACAGGAAACACATTTGTGATACAGAGCAAATTTTATACGCTTTGAAATGTAAGGCGGTTTGAAGTAAAGATAAATGTTAAACTATTAGAATCTGAAATATTACCCGAAGAAGAGTTTAATTTAACGACGTCGGACCCTTTTGAATCAGAATTGGACGAATTTTTATTAGCATTTTTAGGTTTTCGTTTTCTTGTTTGAATCCCTTCTTTCCTCATGGCTAATGGTCGGTTTACCTGTAGAGAAACAACAAAATCTAGTCTATTCAATTTGGTCAAACATTATAAAAATGCTGAATCACATTAAGTAAACATTAAATAGCTGATATAGTTAAATATATATATATATTCAATGTCTCACAAATAAAAGGTCTGTGTCAAGCACAGAATGGTATAAAAATGTTTCCATAATGTATTTTTCTTGATGTTAGCTTTATAATCCTACTAAGAAATTGATATACTGTTTACATTATGCAATTTGTAATAAAGGCCACAAGCATTGCAGACAGGTTCTCCTTCATTATTCCTCCGCCAGAGTGTCGTAGTGGTGGTTCCACAGTTAGAACAGCATAGACCGGTTCTTCTGGACACCGCCTGGTGAGTGAATGAAAAATTAGTACATAGCCATAATAGTTTTGAAACTTGAAGAAATCAGCAACTCATGTTTGAAATATAGAAATTTCATATTTAATTTCAGTTTGTTGTTTTAGCTGAATGGGCACAGTTAAGGTTGTTAAAAATACTTTTGGAGGAATTACTTCTTATCAAAGGATTTTGAAATCTTTTAAAGTGTGGTGTACGTTCCATTAATACTAAATAGTTCTGAGTGTATCACGATATTTTGCTAGAGATTGTTTTGACAAAGATTATATATCAACCAGCATCTCTCTCTTGGGAACTTTCCAAAATGTTTTGTAGGTAACTCGCTTCGCCTCAACGCTTTTGAAATCGGGTTGACGTCTTAAGAGTTTAGATACACTGATAAGATAAAAGGTCATTCAGAGTATGTAAGCTTAGAAACCTATATTATTTGTATTTTACTAGTTTAAATGTTGTTTTTCATTAACGTATAATATGATAAGCAAAATATTATGAACGAAAGCTGTATTCTGAGTTTGAGTTCAACTGGTGAATTGGACTTGATATATACAGGTAACAGATTATTTTTCGATGATTTACACACAAAAATATTGCATTTTAACTTAAGGATTGCAGAAACAGCATAGTGTTTCACTAACTTCAACATATGATGTCTATCAAGACAACTCATCACGCCAGGCTAAAACTGCTAGCTTCATTATAAAACATTCATAATGCCAAATCTCGCTATAAACATATACGACAGTGACAGTTGTTTTATTATCGCTATGCTCTAAGGATTTAGTATGTGTATGGGTCCAAAGCAAACTCATTATCAAGTCATTAAAAGCTACAGATAAACTACTCTTATTTCCTAGTTTAAGACGTAACTGATAGAGCGCTGATGACAAAACTTACCAAAAACAAATACCTCAGATAATATTAGGAATTTTGTCTGGACATGGAACATTCTCTCCTATTTGAGTTCTTCCACAGATAAAGAAAGAGTACGGCAAATGATAAATCTGACAATGATGAATGATCGGAGAAACTGTGGTCAGCCTCTCACTGAGCCACATGAACATGAGATTCTTGTGCTCATCACAGTATCGTGTAACGATGATAGTTTAACAGAAACAGTTTAGTTTTATGTAATTAGAAGAAACAAACACAACCACATTACATCTGTCATATTCAATGACGACGGGGATTTCATCCAATACCAGCACTCATCAGACCTACTGGAATACCACAGTCATAGTGGTGGATTGGGCCAGGGATTGTCAAACTTCTTTTTTTTTGCTGGACCCCTCTTTGAAAATATTTCAGGCTGTGACGACCTCTCCGCCCCCATCACACACACATAAAGTGGTATTTCAAATTACTATACACACTTTAATATATCCCCTATTGCAATATTTTATGCTCTCTTGACCCCCTTTTTTGACGGGACCACAGATTGAGAAACACGGGTCTAGGCAATAGATATTATAATCAATTTTCATTAGTAACAACAGTTATGTTGGGAACAGGTTAAGCAGATGAATTGTAATTTTTATTTATTTTATCTAAGCCATTCACATATAGGATTTTTTGGGTAAGAACAAATAATTATTTATTTTAACACTGATTATTTATTTTATTAAGGCAGATGATAAGGCTAAGAACTTGAGATCAAAGTGTAAGCAAAATTTCTTAATTGTGCTTATGAATATATGAAGTGAATAAAGTATGAAGGTAAAAAATATACAACGGAATTAAAAAAGAACATACTTCGATACAACGTTTTGCACCATTAATGTGGCACATGCTACAATAGTACAACGCGTTTATATACATCTAAACGTCTGTTATCACTGTGATACTGCGTATCTTTAAAATGTTGACAGGCGTAATATGGAACATGTTCGTGTTTTTTTTATACTTGAACCTAAATTCCTCACAGTCTCCTCTATATAAGTACTATTACAATTTTCCAAAAAGGAATTTAACTTTTTCCTAGATAAAAAAAAACTTTACTCATGATGGAAGGTTTATACACCTTTTCTGTTTTTTTCCATATTATTTTAATCGCAACTGTTAAATCACATACATATGGAATGTCACAGCAAGCCAAGTTTTTAAATATGTTTTTTTCTCTGAAACCTTATATATGAGTAATTACATGTTTTAAAACAATTTTAAAGATACAGAACATCACTGTAATAATAAAAGTATAAGCATCATTTGCTTTGAACCTAACGTTAATAAACGTTAAAGTAAAAGAAGCTATTGCAATAAACCAAATGAAAAAGGTAGATCTATTTTTTATTTTAACGTAAAGGTTGTATATATTGTATCTATAACACCACCAGTAACTGTATATAAACATTGTCGTATTGTTGAGTCATGTACCACACTAACGATGACGAAATGTACTGCGGGATATTCTTTATTTTCATATAAATGTTAAATTATTGAATTAAATATAAATTAGAATGTATGATATTGTAGGCATTAAAAAGCGGGAAGTAACCTTTAGTAAAATTGCTAAGCTGAAAGCTATAGGGTTCATACTTTCGCTATAAATTGATCTCTGCATTTTTAAGAAAGGCGCAAAAAGGAACGAATGATTTCATGTTATTACACTAAAAATAAAACAGTTTACTTTTTCTGTAATTACCTTTATGAGAGCATGCATTAAAGATCCATTTTTAGCAAATTCAGTTGTTAACAACTGTAAGTTTCAGAATTAAGTTAAGCAAAGATCAGGTTATGTTTCACTATGCAACCCATTTGGTCACCTTTCTTAGAAGAAATATAGCAAGTAATTAGGCCTAAAATGGATCGAAATGCTCATCCTATGTTAGCCCTACTTACAAGCCGCCTCTGAGGTTTGATAAGAGGTCTGTTTACCCCGTTCATCTTGTGGTAAAGTCCGCAGGCGTTGCAGAGGTAATGGCCAGTTCCGTCTCGCCGCCATAATGGTGTAGAGATGGCGCCACAATTGACACACTCCCGTCCTTCTGCAAAATGGGCGTAAGCTGCGGCCGGATCAACTGTTCATAGACAACACAATCAAGTTGAAACACAACTATAACACATATATATATATAAAATATTTATAAGATGTTTTTTCAAATGTTAATTGTAATAATACGTATATTAATAATATATCTTTAATTTCCAAATATTACGACACTTTTATATAAAAAATATAACTACTGTAGAATAAACATCACATAAGTCTAGGATAATTCACAAGTCACACCCCATATGAGATTCCCCAGAAATTGTTGAACTGTAAGATCACAAATGTCCTATGTATTTCATCCACCACTTACAAAGCTGAGCAACTCATAGAACATTTTTGGTGCTACAGTTCACCATTTTCTATGTACTTCACGTGGAGCGTGACTTTTGAATAGTTGTGTATGTTAAAGTAGATCATAGTATTGATTAAAAATCACACATGTACCACTGCATAGTCAAACGGTTGTGAAATACTTTAACCCTGAGTATTTCGTTTTGACGTCCTCTATTACAGGGGAACTGGGCGTGACTGAGTAGTTATCGTGCCCGCACGGTGAATCCGATGGTTCACGGCTTGCGTACTATTACTAAATAAACGTATTCTGCACTTTGAAGCTGTTTGCAGCTACATTCTCTCTAATCTATTAGTTCCAAATAAGGACAGATAGCGTCTATATTATTTGTGCAGCTCTTCTCGAATATTCAAAAGCAAGCCACACAAACCTATTACTAATTAACAGACTTGACTCACTAGAAAATAGTAACTTAATTACAAAATGAGCGACAGAAAATATCTCGGTTTTATTTAGGAATGATTTTGTACAAGATGAAGATGTATAATGGTCCACCAGGTGGGGATCATGGAGTAGCTGTAGAATCAAGTAATTGTGGTCTTACACGTAGAATGGCTTGCTAAACTTCTTACACTTAGAACATCTCGCTTAACCTCTTACACGTAGAATGGCTCGCTAAACTCCTTGGACAGGTTACTTTAAGAGGTTCTGTAGTGTATTTCTCTCATTATATGCTAATGTTGTATGCAAGGTGGAATTTATAGAACTTTACAGAATATGAAACAAGTGATCAACAGAACAAAAACAGGAAATATACTGTGACAAGGCACGGGAAGTTTCGGGTGAATGTAAAAAGTGCTTCTAGTCTTTGTGATAGATTGTCACAATAGTTTCCTAGCGATTCTTCTAAAATCACCGTATTGGGTGGAATATTTTATGTTACTCGTTATTATTTTCAAAGAATAATAACTGGATTTGAGTTGATAGCGAGCGATTTATGTTTACATAGTTCTAACGTCGTTGTGAAAGAAACATAAAACTAATAACTTCAAAAAATACTTCTGGCAAATAAAAGGTATAAAAGAATTTACTAAGATCTTAATGAAATTTTTGTTCTTATAATATTTTGCACTGAAAAAATTGCAGCTAAAACAGAATTACCTTCTAAAATACTTTATTGTGTAATAATTCTTTTAAAATGTTCTAAATGATTATATTCACACAGCCCTTAAATAAATGAGATAAGATCCAGTAATTTAAAGAAATAAGCTCGAGCAAAATTTCAAAGACGATTATATTTAGTTAACAATCAAAAGCGACTTAATTTATTGGTTTTTCATTATTTTAAAAGACTAATAATTTTATGTATTAAAAAAACGTTTATTAAAAAAATAAATTGTTACAACTACCTCATTTTATTACAAGAATATAATTGCCGGCTTAATTCTCTATTATATCGGAAACATGATAACAGTAGGTTATATTCCATGAGAAAGTAACCTCTGAAGTAAGTTTTTATATATTTTTATCCTTTAGAGAGACAACTGAACATTATGTATAGGTACCGATATAACTGGCGAGGAATATTAACATTGAAACTCGGTAAGTCTGCAAGTTTGCGACGCCAAAAATTGGGTTTAAATACCCGCGATGAGCATACCACAGACAGCCCATTAACCAACCAACCAACCAAATCGCAAGAGAACTTCCATATCCGATACGGAAAATGTTCAAAAACAAATCTAAAATATAGTACATGTTTGAAAAATAAATAGAAAACTCATTGTATATGACTGATTTACTTTTAAAATGCTACCTTTAAATGTCATTGAATGCATATCTTTGTATATGCGCATTTTTTATTGGTGGTCAACTAGCCAGGGCTCCACCAATGTAATTTATTGAACTACAAAGGAAAGGGGCTCCAGCTGTGTGTGTGTGTGTGTGCGTGTGGAGAATAATACAACTTTATTTTTAATAGTTTCTACATAAAAATAAACATAAGTTCTGAGATTGAACCCTCAGCAGATCTATATTTTATAAAAACGCTAATACTGTAAGTATCAGAGTCAAAACGTTTCTTATATTGGAAACTAAATGTGCTTAAATATGTCTTAATCGTTGTCCTAACTGTGCGATCTTGGTAAATTTGAACAAAACAAATTCAAATAATTTCTATTGAAAGTGTTATAAATCTCTGTAACATAAATACCTATGACACCATGCAATATTACTTACAAAATATAGATGGTATAAATGCGTACAAAACCGATTGGTCCTGTAACGCACCTGATTTCTTTAACTCGGTAGCAATCGGAGTTATCCCACAGTAAAATACCTATCTTATTTGTGAAAACACAGATAGACCTATCAGTGGTTTGATCAGTTTTTATTTACATACAAAAAACAAGCCTTTTTCTTGCTGTCTCTCAAGTAACCAGCTTAAGCTGTGCAACCATAAGGCAGCCAAATTACACACTAATTGCTTTTGTTTACACTTTTTAGTTCATGCTGGTATGAAAACATTAAGAGCACAGTTGAGCCTTAACTTAATTACATTGGTTTGACAGCTATCTCGGAATAGGCTTAATAAGTTTAGTAACGTAGGGTGTTTGAGCTGCCCCATTAAACTGTTAAGATTATCAGAACTTGTGTTTTAGAACTATAATAATAAATTGTATTTATTGTGTAATTGAAATCAGAAAGTATCTATAAAATTAAGCTTGTCCTCTCGTATTGAAATATTAATATATATTTTTCCAACGATAAAGATTGCTTGAAAAAAGAACTGTTACTTCCAATTCCTGATTTAGTATGTTGCTAATAAGAATATTTGTCCGAGGAAATCTGATCATCTAGGGATGTTATTTCAGCGATTTAACCATCGAACTCTAGGTTACAATTATATGAAAATGTAGCACGATTTTCGAAAGACAAAAGAAATAACGCAGTTTAACTTTTGTTACATAAAGTACTGTCGTTATTGAGTCTTCCCAATAAACTGTAAAAATCTATCATTTTCTAATGGAAACTATAATAAGATAGTAGACTATAATATGTTACTGATGTAAAATCTCTACAGCTAAAGCATCTTATTGTCTTACTAGCTGACGTACCCGTCACCTGGACGGAAGTTATGTATCTCCCCATGGACCCAAAAAGACTTTCATGCTAAACTTGGTGAAGACCCATCCACAGGAGGTGAGGTAGTGTCAAAACAACGCTCATAAAAACCACGAAATGCAAAATTCTTATGTACCCCCGCACGGACCTAATACATTTTCATACCAATTTGGGTGAAGATGCATCCACACCCTGCGAAGTAATTACATGGACATACAACAGAGCGTACTGTTATATTTACATAGATACCAGCTGGAGTACCCGTCCTCTGGACTGAAGTTATGTAACTTCATGATTAATGAAAGGTTATCTTAGGACACGAAAAGCTGCTTCCCTTATATGTAATTGTGAAAAACGCAAAACGCCCATAAAAGTTGCAAAACACAAAACGTGAAATCGAAAATTTGCATGGATCCAATAAACCTTCATGCCAAATTTAGTGACGATCCATCAACTGGGGCGAAGTAGTGGTAAAAAACGCAAAAACGGTCATAAAAACCGCAAAATGCAAGACTGAAAATTTGTATGTATCTCCCTATGGACCCAACAAACCTTCATGCTAAATGTAGTAAAGATCCATCACAAGGGGGCGAAGTAATGGTAAAAAACGCAAAAACGGCCATAAAAAACCGCAAAACGCAAGACTGAAAATGTGTATGTATCTCCCCATGAACCCAACAAACCTTCATGCTAAATGTAGTAAGGATCCATCACAAGGGGGCGAAGTGGTAGTAAAAAATGCTAAAACGTCCATAAAAACCGCTAAACGCAAACTGCAAAATTGAAAATTTGTATGTACCTCTGGGTGGACCTAATGAACGTCCATACTAATTTTGGTGAAGATCCATCTACACCATGCGAAGTATTTACATGGGCATTACTATTATACGTATATAGATTCTTTAACATACCCGTGCCACACACGTTTATCAACAACCCGCGAGCTTAACGTTCACACCCCATCGTTCAAATTCAGTATGCCACTTAAAGTTTTATTCACTCTAGTAAATTTTCCGAATGCACATTAGAAGAACTCTTAATTCCGCTAGCGGGGTGAAGAGAAACAGAAGTTTCTGAGCGCCCCTGGTTGTCTAACAAGCCCTTTGTTAGATTTTAAAACCATAATAACTGTCAAGTCGATACGATACGATACTTTTCAAAACTCGCCTCAAAATCTCCGCGATTTCTTACATGTGTAAACGCATGCAGTGCTGATATTAAAGGAAAAATGTAACAGTACAAAACACGAGATTATTTTGCTCTCGCAAGTACAGAAACTAATAAATTCTCCATGATTAAACATCATTACAGTTTATGTACCATAGTAAAACACATTAAAAAATTATTTACGGTTTTTACTAGTTAATGTGTATGTATTTATTTCAAAGTATATATATATTCAAAGAAGATCCTTTACAGTCTACTTATGTAATGCGAAATCATATATCATACAGCAACAAAATCTGATTATTTTTTATTTAATATATATACACACACGTGAGATTTACACACAAACGTGTTTTGTAAAAAGAAAATTGGTGAATATTTTAAATATTTTCCTACCGATAATTTCTCTTAGCTCTATAAGATTGCTTGCATAGCGAACAGTTAAAGAAGACAACGTGAGACTGAAGAGGACGCATGAATGTGTTGAAACTAGTTTCTCTGATATCAGACTTCTGACGGTTCCGTTTACTGCGGTTCTTTTCACTAAAAATTGATTTTTTTTTACATTATGTATTTATTATATACTGAAAATCTCGTGCTTTTCAAATTTTATCGTTCAAAGCCTAAAACAAAAAAGTATGTCACTTGTGAAACACTGTTGACGATTAAAAAGAATTATTTAACGATTGCGTGCACTTCAAAATAATGGTCTAGAGCCTTTCTATGTATCTATGTTTGAACAATTTTTCAGAGAACAAGCTGAGGCATGGTTTGGTTGTTGTTAAGCCTAAAGCTACACAACGGGCTATTTCTGTTCTACTCACCACGGGTATCGAAACACGGTTTTTAGCGTCATAAGCCTGCTGAGCCACTTGGGACGCTTAAAATGTTTAAATTTCTTACTTTCCGCTTATAAGCATAATTTTAGAAACTTGTATTAAAATTTTATTTTCGTTTTCATTACAATCTGAATATAACATCTATTACTATGAGTAAATAAAAGAGAAATTTAATAGTTTAAAAATCTTAATTGTCTAAAACTCATTTTGATGCAAGGAATTATATAGAACGCTTGGTTGGTTGGTTGTTTATAATTAAGCACAAAGCTACACAATGGGCTACCTGTGTTCTGTCCACCACGGGTATCGAAACCCAGTTTATAGTGTTGTTAGTCCGCAGACATACCGCTGTGCCACTAGGAGGCATATACAACGCGTTTCTTACAAATACTTTTTGAAATGTAGTCGAAATCGACACACTGTAATTTTTTTTTCTTCTTCATACAACATATTAGTCTAGGAACAATGTCTCTCCATGGGTCAGCGGTAAGTTTACGATCTTACAACACTATAATATCCGAGGTGGACAGAGCGCAGGTAGCCCATTGTGTAGTTTTGCCCAAAAAATAAAACAAGAAACAACTAAAAATAATAAACACGTAAAATCCTCAAGACTTCACATGATAATGTATCAAAATATTTTGGAAGAAAAACGCAAACAATCAAAATTATAGCCTTGAGGTACAATAAAGAGATGTAATATCGTACAGAACAATGATGCATTATGCAGGTAACAAAAGAAAATGATTTCAAATGTCGCCTTAGGACACCACAATATTATAGAAACAAAATTAATACTTTCCTTTTGTTACCATGCAATTCTGTTAGCTGAGTGAAATCATATAACGATTAACAATAAAAATCCTTTACAGGCTCACCTAAAAGTGAAAGGTTTAACATGTAAGGATATATCATTGTCTGATAAAAAAAGAAACCTAAACTTATTTACACGTAACACTTTATGTTGCAAGGATAAGTAAACATCTTTCTTGTTAGAGTTCTTCATTATACGATTTAATGAAAGGTCAGTACATGAGATAACTATGAGAATGGTATCTTTGAAAATAAATTTAATATGGCCTAAATAGAAAAAAGATTGTCTTTCGATTAAAATGCCTTTATTATAAAATAGAATATAATGTTAATTTTTATACTGGCTACACGATAACTCTCAAATTCAACTAATTATAGTATTCCTCTGGGTTATCCTTCTATTTTCGTATAATATGTAATGAATTTATCTTTAGCTTACAAACAGTTGGTTATAAACAAAAAATCGTCGAATTCCACATGTCATTTTATCTTTAGAAAAATACCTCAATTAATCGCATTGCACTTCATGAAAACGGATTTATTACAAAACAATAAACTAAAGGGGATGTGAATTAAAACTAAATTACCAGTATCATCATAACTGAGAGGAATGTTTAAGTCCTCTTTTAAAACAATTTTCTATCCTACCAGCAACAGACACAGTTTTCAAAGTTACACCTGAGTATATAATTTATATTTGAGCTTGTCATTTCCCTCATAATATAACTTGAGGAATAATTATTTTACTAAATACAGGTTTGGCATGTTTCATTAACAGGTGTAGAAATATTGTAGCGGCTATAGATAAAGATCACTTTTATGAAGTCACGGGTATAGATATCTAGTCTGAAAACAAGACCTCAGACCATATGTTTATTCGAACACAGTAAAAAAAGCCAGCTGCACAGGACAGCACATTACACCTATAATATATACACAATTCAATCTCGATACTGCATCATGCAAATAACTAACAACTACACACATACATGTATTATTTGACATACGTTTAGAATGATTTATAATGATAAGAAACACCTGTGACAACACAGTATGCTTTTATGTGTTATTATTTTAAAAAGTAACAAGCACATCGTGCAGAGTTGACACAAAAACAGCAACGAAAACACACACTTTAGTAATGCAAATTATTCTAAGTATGACTATAAAGCTGCCAGCGTCAAACTGGGTAACAATTATAGAATTCATAGGTCCAGTCAATATCACACGATAAATATATAAATATCTTCTTGTTTCGTTAACAGTAAAGAAGAATTTTACAATTGTTAACTCATGTATTGTACCTTCGAAACATAATTTCTTTTTCTAAAAATGAAAATATTCCACTATAATAACAAGCAGTTCATAGCTTATTTATTCATTTGTAATTAAGCACAAAGCTACACAATGGGCTAGCTGTGCTCTGCTCACCACGGGTATCGAAACCCGGATTCTAGCGTTGTAAGTCCGCAGACATACCGCTGTGCCACTGGGGGGGGGGGGCACTATGTTCCTTAAGAGAATGAATATAACACCTACCTGTTCGTCGCGCTAGGGGCGCTGCCGTAGCTTGCATTGTCTGGATAGACACCATCCCACTTTCAAAGTTGGCCCAAGGATTGACGTCACCGCCGACATAACTAGCGTGTGAACTGCGTCCATTAGTACGCGACAAATAGCTTGAAGCTTCTCTGCAAGCGGCTCCAACAACTCCACCTGGTGTCGCAGGCTGAAATTATTTACAATGCTAATGAATCTGTTTGGTTTATTTTTACAATCTTTATTAATCTATTTTAGTTACAAGTATTTTATACAAATAAAACAGTCATGGTATTTGAGGAAAAGCTTAATTTTAATGCATATTGTACATGTAAGATATTATAAGATTATACTTTATATATCAAATTCATGATGTTAGAAAAACACATAGGTTCAATAAGTCTTGATAGAAATGAATAAAAACCCTATAACCCTTAAAGTTATAGGGTTTTTATTCATTTTATACGTCAAAGATGTGTTTAAAATAGCTATTTAAAATTCTTAGATTTTAAAAATAAAATTAACACATATCATTTTATCCTATAATACACATATCCTCCAGTGGGTCAGCAGTAAGTTCACGGACTTACAATGCTAAAATCCAGGGTTTGATTCCCTGCAGTGGACAGAGTTTAAAACAAACAAACAAAATACGTATACACAACAAAAACGTTCACATATTCCAAAGTCCCTTGTTGCCTTCTAGCAAAGGATTGAGACTTTTTATTATATCATATATTATAAATTCCTTAATGCCTTCTAGTGGCTTAACAATAAATTCGTGAGTTTATAACGCTAAACTTATTGTTCAGTTCCTGCGGTTGGCACAGCATAGATAGCCCACTGTGCAGCTTTGTGCTTAAAAAACGAAATTTCTTAATGTTGTATAGCATTGTGTTATATCCTAATACTTTTAAAAATACATTAACACATACCTCACTTTGGGTAGCGATATAAGATTTGAATTGAATCTTATTATATTATGTGTGTGTGTGTGTGTTGTGTCTCAACTTCAGAAAAGGAAGAGATGCATTAAAATGTAATCTAAATGGACAATCGTTTGTCTCAAAAAATTTACAATAAAGTTCTTTGTTGTTGTTTTTTTACTCTCATTGCCAAAATACTGAATTTCGATAACAAAAAAACATAAACACTTATACAATTAGGTATTTTTTCCTGGATTCATTCATTCATTTCAATACTGGCTTATTCGCAGACTGATTTTTTGACCTAAATAACTACATATACCCTGTTACTAACATTTTCCACCAACCTTTGCCATATATTTGGTAGACAAGTCTGCCACTCAAAGCAGCTCCAAAGGTAGTAAGATATCAAGGATTACCCTACTTTTTGCCATGGACCAGTGAAGTAACTCTAAATCAGCTAAAACAGGTTCACCCAAGGTTTTACCTCTACTACTTCTCACAGTTGAGGATACATAATTATATCCAAGCCATTCTCCAGGTTCTCATCCAATTTAGATTATCCTTATTTAACCCCCCTCACGAGTTAAGATGTTTAAGGTGCCATGAAAGTCAGTGCCTTGCATTAACGGTTGTAATAAGTAGATTACTGTTCGTGAGATCCAACAGCAGGGAATTCCTGCACACAGTGGTTGCGCAAGTCTTGCAATGCTGAATCTGAGTGATGTATTTTTTAATGCCACGTGTTGCATTTCGAGTAATATTTCGTTTCAGCACGCTCATTGGTCATAGCCATAGTAGATTTGGCAAAGCTGGTAGACTGATATGTCTCTGACGCTCTTATCTTCAATACTGTGTCCAATAATTGTTAATTTCTAAAGGATATTAAGATTTTTTCCTTAGGCATTTTCATCTGAAATGCCTGTCTGTGGCAGCTGCTGACCAATAGATTTGTACATAGCGTTGCACCAAAGGATTCACATGCAAATTAAATTGTAATGATCCTCTTTCTAGCTATAGGTGTGCTGTCGCAATATTTTCGGCATAATAATGAATATCATATTAAATCTATTTAGATAAAAAAAAAGAAAAGTAAGCCTACATTTATTATTAATGTGGCTGATATATATATATATAACATTTTTCAAGACCAGAAAATCGTTTTAGAGAATTTAATAAAAATATTTGAAATATTATGCAGTTGTAACTTATTTTCGAAAACGTTTATTCATTATTTTACCTTTTTTATTACCTTAAAGTATAATAAGCAAATACTATGTCAAAATGAGAAATCTTTTCATACGCAATATGTAAATAACTTATTTCTATTTTATACTTAATTAAATGGTTATCTGGCCTACCTTCTCCAGGAATCAGGGTGACACCAAGTTCTTTATGATGAAATAGTTTAATTTTGAAATGATAGGTATTACAAAAGAATAGACGATACACAGAAACGACAACTAAGCGGTATCGCGTATAGATTAAATTGATAAGGCATTTTTGTAAATTCAGTTGTTTCAAAGGAACACAGAACATAATGTAACAACTGTATTCAATATATTTCTATTTGCTGCTGAGAAACACATAACTCAAAATCATATTTAAGAAGACTGTCATATTACGGTGTTTAAGACTGAACTGATAACTTTATTATTTTGCAATTATGTAAAAATAATTACAGAAATAAATTATCAGAACCGTAATATTTCCATTGTTATATGTATAATCCATACCTGCAAGAGGGGAAAACGCACCTCATCGCTTATATAGATAAATTTAGGGTTAATCCTATTTTAGAGCACTTAAAATGATGAGTTTGCTATTCTAATTTTCAATGTCGTTTTATGCACTCATATAGGAAAAGCGTTCGGGTCACAGATCCCTAAGATTCCCTAATTTTGAACTAAGGACCAGACGGGTGGCAGCCAGTTAGCAGTACCATTCGTCTCAAGGGATCTGCTATACGGTGAAAAGAATAAGGTATTTACTGTTACCTTTTTAACTCACTCACAACTGAAAGTGCGGAGCGTGTTCAGAGGAATCAAGACGCGAGCTTTGGATCCACCGATACGTAGTCCAGTACGCTGACAACTAGGCCATGAGCAGTCATGTGCACAAACTGAACTCTTAATATATTTGAGTAAATCTCGATGTATGCATATAGTATTTTTTGTTACTTTTGAATGAAAAATCCTTAAGAAAGTTGATATAAATTTATTTGAAAAACAGCAAAATAATTTGTGTTTATTACAAAATAAGCTTAACAGTTTTAGTAAATAATGAATTTAAGATATTTACTTTAAGAGCTTGCTAATAAAAATCACAAATATGGATTGAAATTTTAAAAGGATTATTCAAGTAATGCTACAGTTTTATAGTTATATTTTCAAGTGGTTTCTCTATAATATTGTAAAAAAAACAGCATGATACTTTGTTAATGATATAATTTGAGTTACTAAAAACTTATTTGAGTACATCTTGGACAATAATTTAATGAAATATGGAATACTGTCAAATTAAAACATTTCTACGAATTTTAGCCTTTTGTAATATTTAAAAAAGAATCTAATTAGCTTATGTTAACTTACACCTTCTTTCAGAGAACACATCTTAACTAACCTCTATTTCATAGCTCTTTTAACCACAATGTAAATAACTACAAATACAAAAGAACTCCTGAATGGTGAACATTTCCATCCTTATGATCATATCGAGGTAAATTGTTACTGTTTTCCCTACAAGTTACAAAGTTTTGTATGTATGGTGTGTATACGTCACAAAGCTGTGTACGTATGTTGAATATAAGAAACAAAGCTGTGTACGTATGTTGAGTATGAGTTACAAAGCTGCGTACGTATGTTGAGTATGAGTTACAAAACCGTGTATGTACTGTTTTTCCATGAGTTACATAACTGTGTGTGTACTGTTTTCCTATTAGTTACAAAGCTGTGTACATATGTTGAGTATAAGTTACAAAGCTGTGTACGTATGTTGAGTATAAGTTACAAAGCTGTGTACGTATGTTGAGTATAAGTTACAAAGCTGTGTACGTATGTTGAGTACGAGTTACAAAGCTGAGTATATACGATTTTCCTATGAGTGAAAAAGCTGTGTATGTACTGTTTAGGAAAAAATAATTGTTTAGTGTCCTGATAACTCATAAGTTTATCAATTAGATAGCCCAACGCATATTTGGTTTTTTTATCAACTAAAGTTAGTCCGTATCATAATTGTTGTAAAATAAGTTAATTACCACTTGGTTGTAATATTAAACATATGTTTATAGGCTATATCTTCATTAACTTTATATTTCTCAGCCATCCACATCTCGCCTTGTAAATTCTTAGGAAATAGTTTTTTATTTATATGTGGTAGTCGAAATGTGGTAAAACGTTTTTTTTTTCTGCGTGTGTTTACTTAAAATGGTATGTTTAACTATAAAACCTTAAGCAAGAATGTAAATAACATTAATTGTGTTTAAAATGGTGTTAACTAACTTTGTTTTATCTGAAAATCTTCCATTCCATTTTCTGGACATGTTTTGCGATGGCTTGTTTATCAGCAGTGAGCTATCTCAAATAGTAATACAATAATAAATACCTGAAAACCGTATCTCCCACTTGGTATTCCGGCATGTGGAGTTGAACATGCCGAGAAAGAGTCTGCAGAGACCGGACTCGGACGGCCATTGGTGGTACCCCACACACTGACCGCAGAGCAGTGTGAGTGAGCTGCTGGAACAGGAGGAGAAGGAGTACCGGTGGCTGGGCCCATCATTTGGCTTACAGAAACCGATGGGCTGTGCATGTACTGGTGCATATGGACGAGCGAGCGCGTGCTGGGCACGTAGACCGGGCTGGTATGAAGATAACTCCCAGAGTCTTGATAGGAAGGTGCTGGTATATGAACAGAAGGGAGGTTTTGAAACATGGTACTTCTTTGATAAACAATGAAGCTCGAAGGTTAATTAGGTTAAGCGTCTAATTCTTGGTCTCCGTCAGCTACATCAGAAAACAAAGTCAGCATATATAATATGTTCGAATCATGTCGACCTACAGAAAAAGAAAGATTTAAGTAAGACAAAACGTATATAATGAATAAATAATTGAACCCCACATGAAAGTTTAGGTAACTACAACTTTAACCTTCTCCTACAATATCAAAAACATTCCTTGATGACTGCTTATCCTAAAAAAAAAAATAGTTTTATGCCAAAAACAAGGCTTTTGCAATTGTGGGCTGAGATAACAGCGTAAAGGATGAGTTACCCGACTTATTTTCCCGGTTCTTCTTTTATCAACCTGTCAACCCAGTCTATTTTCTGACCTCAAATACTTAGTAATATCACCCTATGAAGTCACTTTTTCCTATTAAGTCTAGAGTTCTACTCTAGCCAGTGGAACCACCTTCATCTCTTTGCTGTTCTCTCTAAAGAATGTTCCCAGGTGGCTGAGCGGTATGTTTGATGACTTATAACACCAGTTCTACCCTAGTCTGACCGGTACTCACATCTACTTGATCTGTTGTTTTTTTGTAATATATGGGTTCACATCTTAGTAACTTTTCTATTTTTACCCAAGATCAGCAAAAAATATATAGTCGGTTTATTATACTCTGACAAATGGTACGTACTATTGCAGTACTTTGGCCTCTTCACTAACCAGTTTATCGTTCTCTTTATGAAGTTCATTATAATAACTTGAATAAACTGTTCTACACACGTGATAAAGAGTCTTTACTATAAATTCATTAGAGCACCGTTTTATCAGATTACCTGATGTCATAATCATAATATACTGACTATAAATACCTGCCATTTCTTTAAGAAAGTTGTGGACTATTCCTTGTTCCTCTCTCATCAGTCAACCGTATATTTTATCATGGTTATGGTTAACTATCTATACAATCCAAGTGAACTTACTCAAATAGCTTACGATCTTACTATAAACAAACATCGTTGGAATATTGTATTATCTTTAGCAAAATAAACTTATGTTCACTAAACATCCTCCATACAAATTTGTCTTTTTTTCCTAAACAGTCTGTATATATAAACTTCAGAAAGCAAGTCTATTCAGTTATGATCAGTTTATTTCAGTACATGCTAAAGCCCACTCTTCTGCGCTAGTTAGTTGCTATATTATAGTATACGGTTAATTCACCTTCTGTCTCACTGTTAATCTACAACAGTCAGATGTTACTTTAATTCATATGTCTCAGCCAGTTCATATATCATTCTGACCAATCAATTACTTGA
The DNA here is from genome assembly GCF_000517525.1 of Limulus polyphemus. Lineage (NCBI taxonomy): Eukaryota > Metazoa > Arthropoda > Merostomata > Xiphosura > Limulidae > Limulus > Limulus polyphemus. Next base: position 1,031,878 of record NW_013665641.1, on the reverse strand, counting down.
CCCACCTTACGTTTTCAGAACATAGTCTCCAGTGCATTTACACAGAACGACTCCGTCAAATGACAGTGCTTATTGAATTACTGCACCGTGGATACCTGTTCTTGCTCAATACTTTAATAACAACAAAGATAGGAGGCGTGGTCACGCGCCACCTTCTGTTAATGCAACTAATAAAATCTCCGTAGAGCAGGGTTTCCTAAAGTGTGAGATACACACCCAGAAGGGGCGCAAATCATCTTTGGAGTGGGGGGCGATTAGGGTAGAGTCAATAGTGCAATTATACAAAATTAAGCGTTTTAATATATTTTTATTAATGAAAATAATAAGTAATTATTACAACACGTATAGTATTTTAATGCGTATCCGTGTATTACATCTTGCCAATTAACTTAATCTTTTACTCATTTAAAAAAGAGTATTCAAAAAAGAAACCATATTCATTAAAAAATGGCGTGAATAACAAATGTCTGGGAAACGCTGCTGTAGAGTGTCCGTAAACCATAAGACACAACCAGAGGTTTGTTAGAATATTGTGATCATGCACAGCGTAGATTCCCATCATCTTGTAGGGCAGAGGTTCCCAAACTTTTGTCCACGGCCCCCTGGGGATCCTGATAGTACTGAAGGGGATCCGCAGTAATACATCAAATTTATTAAATTAACATTTACTGAAAGAGTAACGAATAAAATAAAATGCGAGGTTTCTCTTAACTTGCTTAACTAGAATCGAAGTATAGAAATAAGATAAATGTGGAGCCGGATCTTCGTTTGAAACTGTCAAACATTGACCAAGAAATTCGTAAGATTGTTTCAGCAAAGCAGTATCATCCTTCACATTAAAGTAAGTCGTAAGATTTTTTTTTAATTTTCCATATTTAAATCTATTTTCATTGTTCTATTCTTAAAACTATAATCAACTTGTAAAGATAGTAAAATACGCATATGATACACCAGTATTTTTAACAACGGGAGAAGATCCGCCAATACAGTAAAGAAATTGAAGGGGGTCCACCGGTTGGCAAAGTTTGGGAACCTCTGATGTAAGGTCTTCCTTTTCTATCTTTCTATGTATTTGTCTGTTATTCGGATAGGAACACAACCACAGTATTTAGTTCACATATTATTGAACATTCTCCTTTGCTTTAACTGAGAAGATCTTATTTTAGATACAATAGGTCTAAGTGCAAACCCGTCTTTATGAACTTTCGGTAACCCATACATTATCCCTGGATGTGAACCACGTGGTCTTAACCCCGAATATTAAATTTCGTTTGTTATATCTTGTTTTTTTCTTAAGATCAAATAAATGTCTTTGTAATTAATTTTATCTTGTTTTGTTTGGATCAGAATCCAGTTTCTTGAATTTTGTTTTATCACTTAAAATCTCCTTTGCTTTCGTATTATAATTATTTTCATTAAGCAGTGCTATGCCATTCCCTTTATGTGACTTACTAACAACTAAGTATTGCATTCGTTTAAAATAATCAAGAATTATGGAACATCTGAATATTTTGATTTAACCAGTTTTCTAGCATTGAATAACATACTTTGAAACGGTGTGATGAACTCCTCCGGTAAAAGAAAATTTCACGATTTTCGCTCGAGGTAAAGTGAGTTCATAGTGAAAACATGTATATTAATAAATATAAGTCAACTAGAATTAAACGAGATTAGAAGCACCATTGGATTATTTTTTAATGGTTTAAACCATCTAATCAGTTTGTTTGTTTGCTTGCAATAGAGCAAAGCCGCATTGGGCTATCTGCTGTGTGCAGCGCAGGGAATCGAAACCCGAACTTTAGCGTTGTAAGTCCGTAAACTTACTTCTGCATCACCGAGGGACACCATCCAATGAGAGGGTTTAACTAATACATTTTCCACTAAAACATTTCTTATCCTTTATATAATCGTACCACGATGTATATTTTAGATGTTAACGTACTTTATATATTTAGTAAAAATGTATAACTCATCCACGATTCCAGAATGAAGCACATATATCTACCATTTACACGTTTGAAATAATTCTTGGCGTTTAACAACACATGAACATTAGAAACAGATATAGGATTTATTCCAAATTAACCAAACTGGCAAAAAAAAGAGATTCCCATGTTAAACAAAAAGGAATCCTCAATTGTCGCAGCACTTGAAATTCTTTTAGTCAAGATTAGAGTAAATTAATCCGTGAGACCTTTTTTTCCTCCTTTTAATTAGCTATATTTTTGTGCGCCAGCAATACCAAGCGTGGGGCGCGCGTATACCCGATTCGATTTTATTACTCCTCAGGATCTCTAACAACCTACCTTGAAATTTAAATTATTTTAGGCAGGATTAGAGTAAATTAATGAATTGATCTATGAGGCCTTGGCGTGGTCAAATACGTCAATCGAAAGGGTTTGGCCTCCTGAGTCCAAAGCTGTAATTAGATCTCAAATCGGTCAAGAGATGACGGAGCTATGAACTAAAAGTTTGTACTTGAAAAAAAACAAGAAACAAAACTCAGAGCCATTCTATGAGCCATTATGCCGCGGCTAAAAAAAACGAACTTTGATTGTAAGAAAAGCTTTTCTCTCTAAAAAAAGTTGCCAAAATTTTTGTTTTATTGTGGTATGAATATTCAGTGTAGTATATATTTTCAAAATACTTTATTGTCTAGATTACAAGTCTTTAGTAAACTAAAAAAGGAAATAAGTTTGTTGATATTAGGCAAAAATTAATGAGGCTCAACGGATTTTTCACAATTTTCATGTAGTGTATTCCTTTGAGGACGGTATTATGCAGAACAAAGGATTTTTCGCAATTCCCTATACGAGCAACATACAGCATTTTTGAATCACGATGGTCGAATTTTGTTTTCCAAAAAAATTCTTCAGCTTGGGATACTGAAATATCTGGTAGGTTTGTTGTTTAAGCGCGTTTAAAATGCTGAAGAAATCATTGAATTTTTCTTTATGATAAGTTAACTACAAAATGCTTTGCCGAAAGCAAGCAAAATTTCTTTGAAAGTAAAATCTAGATATCCTACAGAATCAATAGATCGATAATATCAAAACATGAACGTCAATCTAATTATAGTAGACCTTAGTTGGAGAACAAATGAGTTTGTTGTTAAACGTAAAGTTACACAATGGGCTATCTGTGGTCTGCCTACCGTAGGTATCGAAACCCGAGTTTAGGGTTATAAGCCCTCAGGTTTATCGCTGAACAATCGGGGGGCATACAAATGAGACTTAAAAATGATAATAAATTGACATATTTCTGTGTCTACACACTAGCAAGAAGTTGCTAGTGTCATAAGGAACCCAGAGATAGATGTAGCCACCACTAGTGAAATACAAACTCTCTAAAAGAGTTAACTTATTACTACTAAAAACTCAATTTAATCAAAGTACTTAAACTATCCAGGTATCACATTCTTCTCATTTGACAAAACCAAAGTTGTAACCTTTTTTCTTTTCTTTTTAAAGTTTCGAGCCAATTATACTGTGATATCATAACATTAGTTTCGAGTTACCGTCCAAGAAAGTGAAACAAGAACTCTTGAAAACAAAATTGAAATTATAATGCTATAGCATTAAGTGCAACAGCTAATATTAAATATAAGACACTTTGAAGTTTTTTATTTACTCTGTTACAAAGCAGTGGTTCTGATTCTTCCATATCTCATATGCTCTTTATTCAAATTAGAGCTAAGACTTGACATTTCTGCGCATTTTTGTATAAATAATTTATTTATATAATACTTTCACACGATTCTTTACTCGTATTAGTTTATATATATTTACGATTGACAGTAACGTACTAAAAGACACGTCTGAAAAACTGGTGGAATAACTATAGAATGTATATTTTTAAAATGAATTATAATGAATATTTGCAAATACAAATATTAGTTCAATATTTTTTTGATAATGTCCATGTCAGTAACTATTCATTCAGTAATAATCTGTCAAATTCAGACGCTCTGCCTGAGTCTAACTATAACAATGTATTCCATGCAACACTTTACACTAAACTGTAGATAAAAGACTAACTTATTTATGTTGTTCTAAACAGTTTTACGGTAAACACCTGCGTCAGGAAATGCAGGCACTATTTACAACGTATGTGTAGATAATTCGAGCACAATAACAATATGCCACATATTTACACAAAACGTTCTTAGGTTAAAATTTAACATTTATTTACACATGACTTAACATGCCATGTTTTACACAGTTGAAAATATTTTAGTGCTTACAATAATTTTTCAGCTTCATATGTTAGTTTCAATAATTTCATACTTTTCCTATTGTAGTTTTCTTTTTGGACATAATCTCACGGTAACTTCAGTAACTATATAGATATACAATTATTAGTGCTTTATTTTCACTCTCTCAATCGAATCCTCAGATAGAGGCAGATTCACTAATAGATAAAGAAAATTAAAGTCAGTCGAGCTTAATACGATTTTGATCATTTTGTGAAAAGGAGATTCACTTGGTTAGATGAAACCTGTACAAAACGAAAGGCATTTAAGATAAAGGTGCCTCAGCTTGTTAGAACTTACTTTCAAACAGCTCTATATTAACATGTTTTAAAATCTGTTTATTCCAACAGTGAACTATGTGATTACATTTCATTAAAAGAAAAAAAATATGTATTATAAGGGGTTTCTACCCTGGCTTAATTCATTGTATACAATGAACACATTGTATATAAAGGTGTCGTTTAGGTGAACAAACAAAAAACAATATCAATGTTCAGAAAACACTTTTGTCAAATTAATCGAATCTCATGTATGTGCAGCTCTTTAACATTTTCTGAACATCCCCACGTTAAAACAGTTAAATCATTCATATATTTCAAGAATACTGACGATTAACATGAAACACCCTCAATTAGGGAAAAGCATCCATGTTTCATAGCGTTAAAGCATGAAATAATTTACTGAATTATCTATACAGGAGAAATTAAATAAGGAATCTATATATCTTTTTCAAATATGCCCAACTTTCGAATTTAAAAAAGTAACAAATATTCATTTGACCAGATATGAGCAACATCTGTAGCAAGTGGTTCACGTCTGCAAGTGTAGTAGAAGTCAAATCGCGGGTAAAGTTCACATGGAAATGAGCCAGTGATTTCGGTTTCATCTTCTAAGCCTAATGTGGTGCTTAAATTTGTGTTCACATGCCTCCTTCAATTAATATCGCGTTATTAGAAAATGGTTCATCAACGTCACTTATGACCATACGAGGCTAATATGACTATTGGCATGAACATACTCAAATATCTATTATAAATGACTTTGGCGCATCACAAAATGTAATTTCCAAGATATGGGCAAGATACACTCGAAAGGTGAGAGACCGCATAAAACACAGTGCTAGGACCAAAATCTTAATACTACTCCATACTATGACTTGGCAAAACCGCTCTGTCGACGCTGTGAAACTACAACAGACAAGTCCATTAACGAAACTAAGTTAAAAATCACATCACAAAATATGATCTGCTCTAAGACTAAGATTATTGCTATTTTATAGACAAGCTCCATCAGGATCATATCAAATGACAAAGGCATCTCTAACATCCAGTTAAATTTACCAATGAGCCCAGGTTTCTGTCCTGAATTTCATGTTCAGTATCACAAGTTGTTGAGTGGTACCTTGTCTGCTTAGTGAGTTCTGACTTGGCTCTCTTATGCTTACATTATAAGAATAATATTATAAAAGCTAAATGCTATTCGTCAAAGGACAAGATATAGTAACCACTGTTAGGTCTTTCGCTGGTTCCAGAGGATCTAATTTAGTTTTGATGCAAGCTCCTTCCCCCAATAACACAAAACTCGTATCGTCACTGTCGATTGTGAACTGGAAGTGATTCTGCGAGTCACCTGGCCAGTATTTTCGTTAGACATTAACCCCTATTAAACTAATTTTGGGCCAACCATATAGACGAGTTTCACGTCTGCTTCTCTTGTTGGATAAATCGGATCTGCTGAGAGACACTTTGACTTGAAAATGGGGAAACATTAAGAGATTTAAATACAGAATACAAGTGTTGGCCACTTTGCGTGGACACAATTGCTATTATGGTAGACATATACATCCTGGAACTCTATTTTTTATATATATTTGAATAATGGCATTGCTACAGATTCTATAGGAGCGATAACTTGTCAAAAGGCTGTTGTGGAGCAGTTCGATACTTTTGTTACAAGTTTACAGCTTATAATTTAAATGCTTGCAATATATGTATGGCAAATGTTTGATCCCTAATTTATTTTATTCTCTATAGATATATTCGTGGGGATAGTTAAATAATTAATCAATTATAATTAATTCAGCCTTATGTTTACTTGTATGTTTCATTCTAATTAAATTGAGTGAAATACATGCCCTTTAGTGTTAAGCGTATTGAAACTTACTCTACTTATTGTGTTTACAATATATATTCAAACGAAGTAGTATGATAATGTGTTTTAAAGTTTCAAAAGTAATATGTATATAGTTATTAATTTCTGTATTTAAAAGATCACAGTTACAACGTGGATCATCGCATTTCATTCTACCTTACTTTGTTTTTCCGTTTCTTTTAATTGTCTGTTTGTGCCTCAGTAATGAAAAATAGATGCTTTATTGATGTTGAATATCGAAAAATTCTGTTCACTTCAATTACTTATCACTCTCTCGCCATCCCTTGAAAGAGTTGTTAATATCACAATAAAAGATTGAAGAAAGTGGGTTAGAAGTAGTTGATATTTATATTCCCACAAAATTATCAAAATCCTTAGACTGCGCAAAATTAATTATAATAATAGATATTATTTGACCAAAAAATCCTAGTAAACACACTAAAATAATTTATGCAACAAAATCTGAGGTATTAAGTAATACAATTTGTTTGTTTGTAAGTTGTAGCTACAAAGACTACACAAT
>NW_013665641.1:1020469-1024401 GCF_000517525.1 Limulus polyphemus | reverse complement strand
AATTCGACCTCCAGCTCATTGATTCAACTCGCTATTTGTTTGCATAATTTACATAACATTGAAAATGACGAAACTCTTTTAGGGATTATTATGGCAAAAATAATGCGTGGGTAAAAACACTCATTTTAAAACAGCAAAATTTACATAGCTGCTGTTCTTAATGTGTGTTTTTTTATACTGGTAGATACTCTACGATACACTAAAGGTTTCTAAGGCAGATTTGGATAAATCCCTCAATCGTACTGTTAACAGGACATTATTATCTGTAGATTGTGTTTATTTGAATTAGCCCAACGAAGCTGTAACGCATACTATATAAATCAATATAATACACTCACTCAGGCATATATATATATATATATATATATTCAACCAATATGGTAACATTATTAAGAATGCGACAATGTAGTTTTATTTATTTACTACAAAATACTTGGAAATAGTGGATAATTAGATTACAAGTTAAGATAAATTATTATCATAATACTGTTTACAACACATAATTTAAGAAAATGCGCTTTTTGATGAGATTGTATTACATAATCAGTTTTATGGACACCTTAATTAATTATGTTTCATTTATTCCGGAAATTTAAACCATGAGAACCAAGATATAAGATTTAATCCAATCATCATCATCCAGAGTAGTTAAAAAAGATAATAACGAATCAAACTCTAGAAGTAAAAATGAAGAACCTTAAAAATACTTGTTTACTTACTATTATTTTTCTTAATTATATCATTACATCTTTTCATAGATGGTTTTTTTTTGTAATTAAACACAAAGCTACACAATAGGCTATCTGTGCTCTGCCCACCACGAGTATCGAAACCCGGTCTCTAGCGTTGTAAGTCCACAGACATACCGCTGTGCCACTGGGGGGGCCGTTTCATAGAGAAACCTCGTTGTAGCAAACGACTTTCACGATATAGTGTCTGTTTTAAGAGGAATGGGTAGTATTTGTGTAAGTTTGTACGGAATAAGTCTATTTTTGAGATGAATGAGTGTAGATGCGTGAGGTTTCATGAGATATAACGATATCTTAAATGGAACGAGAAGATCAGTGTAAAGTTTTATAACATACTTTCTTCTTCAAAGACGACGTGTGAACCTGTCCAAGATTTCATAATATATTTCTGTAAGGTTTCATGAGATACTGCCTGTTTTGAAGAGAGCGCATGGATCTGTGTGTTATGTGGAGAAAGGGTAGACCTGTATAAGGTTTTATGATATTTAAACGTTTTGAAGAGAACGTATGGGTCTGTGTAATATTCCATGTGATACAACGTATGTTTTTGATGGAACAAGTAGATATATCTAAAGTTCTGTGATATATATATATTTGAGTGGAATAAGCAGACCTGTAAAATGTATCATGACATACTATTTGCATACTTAAAAGCGACCGTATTGCTCTGTATAAGGTATCATGAGATTTTGAGTAGAATGAGTAAGATTTCACTTCACGAGGTAGCCTGTTTGAGAAGAATGTGGATTTGTATAAGGTTTCATGAGATATTTTGATGAGAAATAGTAGACCCGTAAAGTTTCACTTATTCAACCTTTTGCCGAGTAAAGTTGAACTCCTTTTATAATTAATATACAACTTAAGAAAATAAAAACTATAAATATAAAAGCTATAAATGCACAGGCTAAAATCGGTTGTTAGACCCGACATATTAAATACGTAGCAAAAACCGCAGCAGTCCCAGATCCCGCATATGTTTCCTTCTAGTCATCAGTTAATGCAACTTTAAGGGGCGAATAATTTCACGACAGAGTTCGACACTGCAATTCCAGAAACTTAAACGGCATACAGTTAGTGAAAGTCTGAGGTGTCGTTGGGAGTGTGGAAAGCCAACCAGAAATACATCACGACTACACAAAAAAAACTAAAAAAAAACAACAATAATGATAAAAACAGGTTACGTCGATGGAGAAGAGAGTCTTTAAATATATGCTATCTAGTGTAATATTTACAATACACAAATGGATAATTTCTCTCCCATCCTGTCACAGACAGAAATCTGTTTGGTGCTAATAAATACGTTATAAGTGAATATTTTAACGGTTTATTGTGTGCTTAAGCAGTTCTTTTGAACTATGATGAAAGCTAAAATCAAACCGTGTTGATCTAATACATACTGAGTATGTAAAAAAAAAAATATTGCAATCTCTTTATTAGGAATTTCTTGTTTGTATAAAATTTTCGCGCAAAGCTCATTGGAGACTAACTGCGCACAGCCGTCCCAAATTTCTAAGTAATATAGATTAGACAATAGGCAGCTAGTAAACACCATCCACCGCCAGTTCTTGGGCTACTGTTGTCTTACCGAATAGTAGATTTTACTGTCACTTATAAACCGTAGATATGGCTCTACGGTGCGGAGCACAATATTGCTGTACAAGACACGAGCTACGAATTCATGGATTTACAATCCACGCTTGGCCCGTAGCAATATATCAAAATTCGGATATTTGTCTTACTCGATTATTTTGCAAATATTTTTTAGGTCTCATGACCAAAATTGAATCTCCAAAAAGGCCGAAGTAATGTTTCGAATGTTTTATCGGCAAATTCAACGGGTTGAATACTTTGAACCAATGAAATAAGTTTCAGAATTTCTGATTATGTGCAGTCTGGCGTTAAAACAATTCTCAAGTTCAGGTCTACTGGAAGATACTAAGTCAATATGTATAAATATAAGATTTATGTAAAACTCTTACGAAATACTTAGCCAACCTAGTGTAATTTAATGATAAACGTCACAACCAAAATGTGTGGCTTTCTAATAAACTATTATTTTCATTTCGAAATAAAGATGCAAACATATTTTGTGTTCTTTATGAAGCTAAAATGACAATCTACGTGCTTTCACATGGAATCTGAGGGTCGCGGGTTCGAATCCCCGTCCCGCCAAACATGCTCGCCCTTTCTGCCGTGGGGGCGTTATAATGTGACGGCCACTCCCTCTATTCGTTAGTAAAAGAGTAGCCCAAAAGTTGGCGATGGGTGGTGATGATTAGCTGCCTTCCCTCTAGTCTTACACTGCTAAATTAGGGACGGCTAGCGCATATAGCCCTCGTGTAGCTTTGCGCGAAATTCAAAACAAACAAACAAACAAACTTGTTTACTTTATTTATTTATTTTATTTTATTCATTTTTCTTCGCGGCTTTACTTTATCCGTTACGGTTTTTGCTATCGATTACTATCATCATAGATAGTTTAAGAAATCCGTTACGGTTTTTGCTATCGATTACTATCATCATAGATAGTTTGAGAAATCCGTTACGGTTTTTGCTATTGATTACCATCATCACAGATAGTTTGAGAAATCCGTTACGGTTTTTGCTATCGTGTAGCTTTGCGCAAAATTCAAAAACAAACAAACAAACGTGATTTCACGCATGCTTCTGTATTTTCTCTTGATCAAAAGATTTATAGTTTGTTAGCATAATTTAGTTCCTTAGAAAAACTACCACAGTGTAAAAGACACCGAGGAAAATAATATTCAGTTTGTAAACCAAATATCTCTTGAAGTTACTAAAACACTTAGGGAATAATGAAACTGTTTCAAAACATATTAAATATACTTCGTGCTCACGCAACTGCATATCTCATTATATTTATAACAATTGTTTCCAGAGCATTCTTCATCGCAGTTGACACATCTTCTATTTACATATAATAACCACATGTATTGTCTGTCACGCTTTGTATCTCCTGAACGGTTAACTGTAGAAAAACAAATTATATATCAAAATGCTTTTTTTCAAGAGTAAATTACAGGAAAATTATTCATTTATTACAGTTTCTATAATTTCATATTGATATTGTGACGGATTTGTTATTATACATTTATTTTAATATCGATGTTTCTTGAAATTAAATTTATAATGTACATAGTTTCTAGTGTTAAATATGCATTG
>NW_013665641.1:1013733-1020432 GCF_000517525.1 Limulus polyphemus | reverse complement strand
ACGCCAATAAATATAACCAACGCGACGCGCCAAAAAAACAGTATCTATTATCGGATTGCTGTAATTGGTGTGCTATAAACTTCGTAAGCTGTAACTGTGATTGTTATATCGCTTATTAATCGGGAAAATTAAGATATTTGACCAGGAACGTTTATAAATTTCGAATATTACAAATCATTCAACATTACCTAACGTCACCGGTAGGAAAAATCGGAGTGTGATCAGTGAATATCACAAAGCTAGCTAGCTCCCTATTAAGTGAATCGTATCTACATCAACTTGAAATTAACGCGCTCATCGTGAACCCTCGATAAGACATCAAGGAAATTTCAGACTAGAAAGAAGACTTAATTTTGCTTGTAAGATTGTAAAACTTGTGTATGACTATCTGTAATAACTGTTATTGAAAACTGTATTGTTGTTTATATATTAAAACATTTGTATATAAAAAAAACTGTATGTATAAATCTTGTTAGCAAATATCATAAATTGGATATATTGTTTGTTTGTTTTGAATTTCGCGCAAAGCGAAATAATGCGTAACAATATCAACATCGATTTTTCAGTCTTCATATGCGCTGAACGGCCAATCTGAAAAAACTTATTAAGAACAAAAATGTTTCTTTTTGTGAGGGAATTTCACGAAAAAATGGGACTTTCTCTCCCAACTAATTGAAAGAAATATTTCGAAGATAGGAGCATGAAGAGAAAAAACGCATCAAGAGAGGAACATGTTTGAGTATGTAATTGTTGTTGTTCGGTTTATAGATATATATATCTATGTTGTTGTTTTTTCATGTTGGTAATATATACATGCATGGTTTTATTTTACCATGTCAAATAAATTGATTTGAATTGAATATACCCCCTTTGATACTTCTTATAGAAAAGACAACTGTCAAAAAGCACAGAGGCATCTAGAGGGAAAAAATCCCCACAGCTACTTGCGAAACTGAGTGCTCGATAGTGCTGGATGCATCCATTGCATCGAAATACTAAAAATAAACGACCTTATAACACCAAAATGCTTTGAAGCTTTGTACTGTCTGTTACAGTTTTTTTTTTATTGTGTGTGTGTGTGTGTGGAAACTCCTGAAGAAGCTGTAAAGCGAAACGTTGAGTAACTAATTAAATAAAAAACTACATATTGGTGTTATAAGGTCGTTTATTTCTAGTATTATTATGTCTTCTATACACCGATATGCATCACAGAAATTAAATAATGATCCACTGGATCGAAACCAAAACATTTTTTGCCAACAATGCATTGCAATCAGCTCCTTTGCTTAGAAAACAAAGGCGATGTAATTTTTCTTATTGAAATAACACATGGAATGACAAAAGATTGTTGCATATACACTCTGATCCAAAGGATTAAGTTCAATGCACATTTTATATTTATCCACCACTAACGTAAGGAAAATTACCGTTGAATTTTTTCGACTGGCATCTGCTAGCAGTTAAGTCAATCTAATATCGAGATATGGACTTATTCCTTTTCAAATATTCATTGTAGATGTCCAGGAAAATTTACGAAATTGTCGTGTTGTGTCTATCACCATTTTTATCATCTGTTTTCATTGTTTTATCATTATCTGAGCGTTATCTGACCACACAGAGTGTTTAGTATATCACGTGGATCTATATCCGATGCTTCAAACAATAGTACGAACACGTTCTAGTTTTATTGCTTTTGGAGGCACGTGTCAACATTATTTACAATCGAGCATAAACAATGTTTGCCTCTGATGCCTATGGGGGTAAGTATGAGTTCATGTTGCAAATGGAGTCAGGGGTATATGAAAAGTTTTATAAGCACTGAGCATTAATAGTTAATTTCAGCTGTGTTTAATTGGCGATGAATCGTTCCTGTTTTTATAGCTGATAAAAGGCGTCTTGCTCGAAAAGTTGTCAAAATATAGTGCGAGACATTTATGCGGTAACGCTTTCCGCAAAGTTTTTTCTTCTCCATTTTGTTTCTTTTGTTCCTTTTTTGCTGAAAAGTGTAGATATATATATATATATATGTGTGTGTATTTATATTGTAATACTTCCTGAAACTGAAACATAAAAGAACAAAAACTAACTGAGATACCCTTGAATAAACTGTGGAAAATTGCAAAGCATAGAAAACATCACTAACGAACAATTCAAACACATATAATTTTTAGTTTGTATACAATGTTTGTTGTAGATATGAATTTTTTTACATAATTTGCTCGGCAAAACTAGACATACAGCAGACTGGAAAACGTTTTGTCCTTTATTGGCCAAATCACTTACTTCAACTAAACCTAGACAGACAAAAAAAAATTAAGTCAAGAAGCCATTTATACAGTGTTTAAATACATTAATAGTTGAATTCGTTCATTACATACAAACATAATAGTATTAATAGAGCATTTTATGCTATTCTGTTCAAACTAGGCCTTAAAATTATGTTAGTATTATAGTCTTTCACAATATTTCTTACAAATATATAAAATATCTCGGATGTAAATTATAAATTATTAATTGATATACGTGATACTTCAGAAAACCAGTCCTAAACACTTACGAAATTAAAACATGATTAAGAATATATATATATATATTGCAAAACACTTAATAAGTTTAACATATTTGGCTAGCTTAAATGTTTTTGAGTTGACGTCATATAAAACCAAGAAGTATATATTACGTGTAAAGCTCGACAGATGGCGAAACAAGCAAGTTTCCTTAATGGCTTCCACATGACGGTCATTTGTTGTATACATTATACAGCACGAGCAAGAAGAACGAAGTCAAAAACATACAGTACTGAATTATCAAGTAGGGAATTGTTGAGAATGCATAATAATAAATATTTGACAAGATGTTCAACTGTAATTAAATTTCTTAAATATTTATTTGTCAAACTTTTATTGCTAAGAGTGAAAGATATGTCTTCAGTAGTTCTGCACCATGGTGGCTCAGCGATAAGTTTGTGGGCTTATAACGTTAAAAATAGAGTTTCGATATTCGCTGTGGACAGCGCACAGATAGTCCACTGCTTGTACTTAAAAACAAATGAAATCTTTTTTTTTGGATGAGATTTGTTCTTTACCTTTTTGAGTTATTCATATTTGAAATATTGGTGGCTTTTTTGGTGTTTTAGTTTGTTGTAAATTATGAACAACAGGGAGCTACAGCTATAAGTGAACTGCTATCTTGTATTGATACAAGTGCAACAGCATGAAAGTTAGCAGTGTAAAGTTCAGTGAATTTAAATAATATTTAATGAGTAAGAAACAATGGAATGGCCAATATTTGTGTAAAAAAGTTAAAATTACAGAGTAGAGAGAAATACTGGAACTCTTCAGTTCAACTTTTTTTTATGTACATCGTGAGCTGACTAATTTATAACTGTAAATAAGTCGCCATGTTTGGTTCAATACTATTGTTTTAATGCCAATTACAGCTACTGCTTTTAAACATTCCAAATATTCTTCTAGGGGTGTGAATAAATCATAGTTTAGCAGTTAGACCTTTAAGATTTGGATATTAACTCATAGTTTGTCTAAAAAATCGCAAATAATTTTCTTTAAGCAATTTCGCTGACTCTGTTCGACAGTGTATAATGTATAGCTTGGCCTCTTACTGTAACTGCAAATTATGCTTATAATGATATTACCTTTAGTACTATTGAGAACTACGATTGTAATACTGTGAATTTTATGTTAATTGTAGCACAAAAGAAAACTAACTAAAATAACTGAATTTGAAGGTGAAATAATGATCCTAATTAAAGTGTATTTGATAATAAACCGAATTGAAATATCTCTTTTGAGATTTTTTTAATTATGTTCTGTATCAAATACATTTCTTCAGCTACTTCAGACATTAGGAAGGTCTCCGTTTGGATACCAAAACATCGTCTCAACACAAGATACAAACTTACGCGGTGTAAATCAAAAGCACATTCCATATGTCGGATACACTGCCTAAGTCCATATTGAAAACTAACTGAATTTAACTTTCATTATTCGTTTTTGTTTTGTTTTAATTTCGTGCCGTTTGCTCGAGAGCTATCTGCTTTGGCTGTCCTTAAGTTAAATATGATAGATTAGAGAGTAGACAACTAGTAAGCACAACCTACAGCCAACTCTTGGAGTATTTTTTATTCTAGCGAAAAATGAAAGTGAGCGGAACATTATAACGGCCTCACGGCTGAAAGGACGAGCATGTTCAGTGACGGTAATCAAACACGTGACACACAGATTGCGAGTCTAGTGCCATAACCATCAGGCCAACCCTGATATTTGTTGCCTTAGATGTTACAATAAAAACATTTATACAGAGATTTGGTACGTTATATGATTTTGGAGCTTCACCAGGTCATGTCATTACAATCCATATCGCCACGTCCGGTCATGCCTATCTGACAATCGTACATCTTGGCAATACCCTTGCAGCGTAGTATCCATTACAAAAGGCTCCGTCATAAGGCTGTCATGTTTAACGAACACTTCTCCTTCTTGCATGCTTTCAGTAATCCATCTATTGTACGAGGATTGTTACTTCCCAGTGCTTGTTTCGATAATATGATCGCACAAAAATCCATAGGCGCTGCTTTTCGCGAATTGAATGGTATATTATCGTATGGAATAGCACGAATAACTGCTTATGTTTCAGCTGTTGAAAGTATGTAGTGGTTGAACGGATGTGTCGTGGAAGCTACTTGCGCACACGTGACTTGTATCTCTTTTACAGACAGAGATCATTCTTGATTATTTTGCGTATTGTTGCCTGGGGTACGTGGATGGCTTTTGCCAATGACTTTTGTGTTCGTGGATTCTCACCTGTTACAAGATACCACAATTTGCTTACCACGGTAAGGGTACGACTTGTTGCAGGTCTCTTTCTGAACAGTCCTAGTACATCAAGTTGATCCATATTACTTTGTTTTCCAATGCCATTGAGTATAAAGGATTTTCCCGTCTTGGAAATTCTAAGTCCCAATCTGAACACATCTTTACGATGTGAGTATTTGAATATTTTGCGTCGAAAAGGACTGTTACATGCCCTTCCCAAAAGCAACTAATTTGCGTTGGAATCACTATACATACATAAGACATGTCAAACAACGTCAAAATATAGTTCTGATACACATCGTTTCTTCGCAACTTTATATTGATTATGGTTGTTATGTGACTTGACAATCTGCGTATTCAGAATCATATATCAGTATAAGGCACCCAACCCTCTGGATATATATATATTAATTTTCGCGCAAATCTACATAAGGGCTATCCACAAATAGCCGTATCTCCGTCTCTAATTTTAACTAATAGACTAGAGGAAAGGTATTTAATAGCTCCAGCTGCCAACTTTTGGATTTCTCTACAGAAGCTTGACTGTCACTCTTATAATGCACCCACAGCCCCGAAGTGCGGTGTGAGTTTTTGTGGCAACGGGACTTTAGCCATGTTATTTTATTTAAAAACAACGTACAAGGTTCTCACTTATCATAAGATACGAAATTATTGGACGTATGGTTTCATTTGTTCTTTTTATGTTTTTTCAACAAGGAACCGAAACAACAACCGGGATAAAGAAAGTGACCACTTATTTATGGAGAAGGCTTTAAAAAAATCATAACCTGCGTTTATGCATTTCCATTAGTATGTTTTTTATATTCTTAGGACACTGATAAAACTAAAATACTCTACATACAGTGTACAAAAATAGTTGTAATTTACCGTAAATACCCACGTATAGTGTGAACTTTTTTACAAGATTTTTAGGCTCAAATATGAAGTGCGCATTGTAAGAGGGAAAGGTATTCTTCCAGTATTTTTCAAGTGAAATATTCAGTCCAAATTATTGCCTAAACACATTGTATATTCTGACATAATCATTGTTTGTCACTGTTGGATAGCGGGAAGCAAAAAAAAAAAAGAAAGAAACACAACAGAGAGGAAGAAACAAAAGTCTGAACTTCTGACATTTATCTTTTAGGCTTCAAGTCATACGTATATAACGGGTTCATTTTGTCAACCATAAGAACTGCACAGTTTATATACTAGTGTTTGCCAGTAATGATCAGCCAAAATATAATCTGGCCAAGCGATTTTTGGGAGCTTCTTGCGCTGAGTCTTAAGATGATTTTGCTATTCTATGCTACAATACATTCACAGTAACATTCAATCGTAGCCATCTACTATGCTTTTTGTACAGGGTATTGTTTTAAAACTCGTATACACAAATTACAAGTGGTAATATGGTCATCCTTTGTTGCCTCATTAAGTAACAGGGTTAATCAGTTGGCAATGGTATTCATTTACACAAACACGTAAAGTTACTAATCAACACAACAATAAACCACTAATGTAACTAATGTAATTCGCTATTGTAACGAATTTGCTGTTATGTATTTATTTCAATATGAACGTTGTTTAGATTAAGTTTAGAAACATACATAGCTTATACTGTTAGATAGGTATTGTGAAACTCCCGCCTATTCTCCAAAGTTGTAGAAGATTCTCGAGGGTAAGAATCAACATATACGTATATCTATATATACGTAAACGCTTTAACCAGTATTATTACGTAAGACTGAATTTTCTAGAAAACGTTCCCACGCCTATAAATATAACTAACATGACTCGCCAGGGGGAGTATCTATTATTAGTTCGCTATAATCAGTGTGCTATAAAATTTCGAAAGCTATAACTGTGA
>NW_013665641.1:989890-1013347 GCF_000517525.1 Limulus polyphemus | reverse complement strand
AGAAAACTGTGTATAACAATCTTGTTGGCAAATATTACAAACTGACTGTATGTCGGCATTTATTTAAATACTAAATCCAAAGTACAATTTAACTACTAAATTTAAATTATTAAAATAGGCTTCGGACTATTCGAAATTCTAATACGTGACACTACACAAAAGCCAATCAGCTGTTAGAATTTATCTGCGTACTATACATGGGCATATTGATTATTTTTTCCTAGTATGTGAGGCCAGAAAACACACTGTACACTACACGCGGGTGTTTACGATATAATATTTTAGTTGTGACAGGAAAAAATATTCTGTTGCAAAATAATTGTAACCACTTGCTCGGGTGTGTGTGTGTGTGTGTGTGTGTGTGATTGATCAAGTAACTATTTCATGGCTGGAAACTTTGTCTCTCGAACCAAATTTGAACATGAGAAATTATTCTATGTGGACAAAAAAACGTGATTATGGGAGAGTATTTGTTCCCGTGATACTGCAGAATGGGTTATCTGCACCGTGTCTGCCACAGGGAAAGAACTCCATATTCTATTGTTATAAGCCCTCAAGCTTACTGCAGAGCAACTGGTTGATTGTATAGAAATTATTATTCGTTGAAGGGCTAATAAACTCATAAAGGAATGAAAATATGAGAATATTTAAGTAAGATAGTTTTAAGTGGCTTAAGAAAGGCAAGAAATCGTAGAAAGATTGACTGAAACGAAGTAGAACGGCTTTGCTAACCAACCAATTTGCTGAAGATATCACTCCAGTTGAAGGCTATCCCATCTAATATACTTTAGTAAAAAAAAGGAAAAAGGGTTTTTCCATCTTCATACAGGACCAAGTGTAATAAATGTTAAATGAGAGAATACTGAATCTAAGAAGCAATGACGTATTGTTGGTTATATTTTAGTTTAATACAAAAGTGTTAAGTGCTTTACACGTATCTCTATAATCTCTTAATATCATAATCATTAGCTAAGAATTACAGTAGAAAAAATTGTTTAAAGTTCTTGTTTTAAAGAAGTATCAAAACAGCTTAAAATAATTTATAAAAGAATAGTTAAATAAGTCAACGTTTCACCGGCGTTAACTCGACGCCACCAGGATGCCGACGTATTTTAACTATTAGCCTGTTCACTAGACTATTGATGACATGTATAAACTGACCGCAAAACATGAAAGTTTAACTCACTAAAGGTCCGAAACATACAGAACTCGACAAGTTAAAACTACTCAAGTGACTCATTTTGTAAATCCTGAGACTTAGCGTCGGAAATGTTATTAGCATTCTGCAATTATATCAAAATAAAAGTACTAAAATGGCAAAAATATTTCATGAAAAAAAAGTTTTCAAATCTGCTAAAGGAGTTGGTCTAAAATATCATAAAAGAAATAATTTACAAAGACGTTTTAAAAACATTTGAATTATACAAATTATAATTGTTTTCATTTGAATTCAGATCTCACTTTTGAAAATTTAGGTAGGACAAGGATGATTAGCTAACAACGAATAGCTATTTGTTACTCAAGACTCGGATAGAGCCCGGATTACTTCATCATACACTGAAACCAGTTTGGCTTCGTTCTTAACAGTTAGGAGTGAGTTTTCTGACAAATTCGGTAACTTGTAGCGTATGTTTGTCAAGAATGTCTTGTCAATATTCATGTTTTCATATCAATAGACCAACTACTCAGATCTGTCGTGAGACAATCTTTAATAAAGCTTCAATATATTCGTAACGATAAATAGTGTTGTTAGTTTTAGACTTACTTGGGTGTATAATATAAAGTTTGTCCTGAATACATAATCAGATTAACGTCTATGTTTCATATAAGGAAATCGGGTTTTCTAGTGACTGTTCAAATGAACTGATGTTGTTGTTTATCTTATTATAAAAAAGAAAATAATATATTTTTATTTAAACACTTTTTTCTTGACTGTATAGTTTTGTTTTAGTGGTAGTAAATCTACAGTATCGTTTAAATATCTGATGAGCTCTCGAAAATACATCAATCTAACCGTTCATGCACCCGTTTTCATCAATCCATCTGAATATATTATACCATCATGTGATTAATTTATAAAATTAATGAAACAGTTATTTCTTGCCTTTATTTTTGATACTTAAAATACACATTAATAAGTTAACAATTAAGAACTAAGAATATTTTATTGGCCACCGTTTGTTTATGTATTTCACTTTTCTGTTATTATTACAGAATAGATGCAAAGATAATAACAAACTTACATAACATAAAATTCAGCTGGTGGAGTACTAGATACAATATGTATTATGCGTTATGCTTTCATTATTTCAGTCTCTTTTTATTCCGTTATTTAATTGATCTGATTTAAACATTTAATATACCTATCACTTTGTCTCCGCCCTCAATATTACTTTTGTTGTGTGGAGCATAGTTATCATAAACAGGGGCGGAGCCACTCGACAGTTTTGATGACAAATTGATTGTGACGTAGAAAACACCTAGCGGTAGCTATGGTTTCTCGAGAAACTTAATACAGCAATATATTTACCTGGCTATCAGAATAGCAAGTAGTGCTCTAAGTTTAATTTATGTGTATAAATGTGTATGGTACTAAGTTTATTAAAAACCTGTCGTGAGAACGCTTAAGGAAAAACTTAAATGATACAAAAGCAAAATAATTTAACGATGATGATGTAATGATATACAATTAATATGTTGTACCAATAGGTTCTCAAGAATGTTCTAACGATAAGTCGTTAAATGTTATAATAGCGAGGGTACTTTATAAGTATGTATGCAAAATAAAGTATACTAAATTAGCTTAACTCATTACCAGGTTGATTTATATTTCTCTCTAACTAGGTAGCTTGTTCATATCGGAAGTTAATATTAATTAGTGAAATACTGTAATGAACAAGTGAAATATTTAGGTATATACCAAAGAAATTATCTAAAGACAGAAAAAAAATACTTAGGAGATATCTCGAGGAACTGTTCTAAAATGATACAATAAACTAGCTATCTTGCTCTGCGCCCACTGCAGGAATCGAACTCGAAATTTTAACGTTATAAGCTTTCAATCTAACGGCTAAGCTACCAGAGGACAATAGATAATTTAAACAATAGAAATAAGCTGTGGTATTACCTAATGATAGATTAGAAGGGTACACAATGATTGAACGACTAAAATATCCTAACATTTGTCGAGTAAAACATTCAACTACAAACCAGTAAGCAAGCAAGATTCCTAAACTACAGATCGGTAAAACTCGAAACTACGAGATGGTAAAATACTTTAACACTAAATCACTACCAAAATAACAAAGAGATTGATAGATAGACTGAAAACTTAGATTTCATAAAATGTAGTATTTAAAGTGCAGTTGTTAGATAAACAGCAGTCAGTGAAATATTCAGTTGTTTTCGAATAGTAATTTTTTTATTTTGTTTCTCTTATTTTATTTGAATGTATATACCTAAACAATAGCAAAATGAGATATATTAGCTACTGAAACAAATATAAATTAATCTATTTAATATATTATCACGAATGCCACAACAAACGCAATACATTACCATTAATAAGCAGATAAGGATGAAGCCATCTATAGAGGAAATACTTAGTCCAATATTGATCAACTGAAAAAATGAAATGTTACATTATCTTGGCTAGTTTTTAAAATATCATTTTTTTTTTACAATTTAAGAATTATTTTATAAATAAAAGATAATATATGCATGTATAGTTATACGTAACAAAGTTTGTAAAGTACAAGGGAGTGTCAGTTCACAACGTCAATCATAAAAGTTTAACGACTTCCTAGACTGGCAACAGCCATGCACCAAGAACATCGAGTTTATTTACTATTAAATATTTCGCCGTTTCAGGACCCTGCTTAAAAGCTGAATTTTTTAATGTACAGTCAGTGCATGAAACAACTATAGAAACATAATATAACGTCGTGTTCTCTGATCATATATTAGTTCACACCGAGCTAGAATTGTTTGACTTGTGTTTGAATGATATAGTGAAAATATCGTTAGCAGTGATATGTATAACCATTATTTGTTATAACTTTTAGAAGCTGAGATTAACAACGATCCTGTTGAGCTCATCATGACGTGTAACTTGCACGGAATCAGGTATACAATAAAGATTTAATAAAGATTGCGTCTAGATTGACCTACACTTTAGACTTCTCCACGAAGCTCTGCATTTAACATTAATTGTTTGTATATTTTGTTAACTTGAATGTAGACTTATCTAACAAAATCGTAAATAATATTTCTTTGATAAAAATCAAACTATGAACTAGTTTCGAAATATCGAAAAAGTGTTTAACAACACAAATTATCGTGTCATCACAAAAAAGATTCAACATACAATGAAATGACACGAAACTTTTAAAGACAATTCTCGAACTACTTCAGTAAAATGTCAAAGCTTTATTTGTGTAATAGTCTTATTCAAAAGTGTAAAAACACTATAACAAAATTAAGAATGAAAACTTGGATAATCTATATTGTTCACCCGTTTTATGGTTTTATTGCAATGTGTATGTCTAACTTCAATTTGTGAGAACTTAGAACATTAAGGAGAAAAAACTTGCCGCTTTCTAAGAAATCACTTTCTACTCAGTGGACACTTATGTTGATCACCCGCTGTTAAAAGTGCCTAATGAGTCAGAAAAGAGTACATTATCTTGACCACACACGAGAAAGAAGTCTCTGCACTGGAATGTAAAAGATCTATATCAAATCTATAAACTTTAATGTAGAAAGAATAGCACATGTAGACGAGTACGTGTGTTATAGTACTCGGTCATCTACCTCCTATTCGTTTTTTTTTTTTGTAATTTATTAGGACTGACTTTAAATAGTCAACTTTTTACATTATTAATTGTTAACTGTGTATAGAAATTGACACATAATTTTTCAACAGCAACGTGATGCAGGGCGCATCAAGAGCCTACTGGTGACATCGAGTTCACTGCCTAAAGCCTTGATGCTGTCAGTGTCTTTCTCACGCGTCTCTGTGGTTAGGTTTGCCAGTTCGCGTGCTATCTGTGCAGCCGATCAGTAAAATCCTTGGTAAGCTCTCTGATAAGATGGCCCACCTGATACGCTGCAAAGTCTCGCCCAGCTGCCGCGGCAGGGCGCCTCATTAGCGTTCCGCTGGATGTCATCACTTAACTCAGCAGGTATCACCAGGGGGCGTGATACTTGGAGCGTGCGCAACACGTTCTTTGAGTTTCTATAACATTGTCATTCATGAAGCAATGTATTACAAGAGGATTTAATACTATTCATAATAGTTTGATCTAAAGTTATTCAGTGTTTTTCATACTGATAAGAATTTTGTTTTTTGAAAACTTAGATGGTCCTAAAAAGAAGCGTTTAATTATAGCACCGAAGCTAACTAGCTGAAGAAGTATATTAAAAGTGAATTAAGTGGATTAGGGTAATAATAGATAATGTCACTTAAATACTGCGCACTCGTTTCTTTATAAGATGGATTTCCTTTCTCTTGAAAAAACAACAAAATCTGAGTAAAAGCTGAAGAGAAAATGTCATAAATTCTATTATGAAAATCTTTCTTATCCTAAACACTCCATTGTCATAAGACAGAGGATTTAAAGCTATGTTATGAGAATATTCAATAGCTAATTATTGAAAAAAAAGACGCATTTTGAAGCTTATTTCCAAAATACGGTCGGACGTTCATGCACGTAAAAGAGTGTATAAGATACGAGTGAAAAATGTATTTTAATTATTTGTAAAACATAGTTCAATACTTTCAGATCAGTCGCCTCATTTGCTTGGATAACTTAGAATTTATAAACCAAAATGTAAACGTATTCAGAAATTTTCATACAGCTCACGCCATTTTATTTGAAATATTATCACCATCATCTAATTAAAGACCTCACTTGAGGTTCATCACACCAATAATGTTGAGCCACAGTTTTGAACAAGTCATGCTCTGAAGAAAGAGCAAAATCTAGAATTAAATCTGTAACCCCAATAGTAAGAAAATATATCGATTTTATATTACCTTACTTTGGTTGAATAAGAGGGTTTCTACATACAGTTTTGAAAACAAAAGAATGCGGAGAGGATTAAAAAATTCAAGAAAAAATAAGTAGAATAATATATTCTAAGTAAAAAACTTTTATTGGATAACGTTTTGAGCGAGGTTTGACGGTAGCGTTTGAGCGTGTGTGACTGTAGACGATAGATAATTGTTTTTCAGAGAAGTTTCTTAACTACATAAATTAAAATGCAATAGTCAAATACTAAAACAAAGCATCTTAGAATACAACTACCGAATCTGTCGTTAATAATTCATCACGAAACTATGAATATATATCAAAATCGAATTAATCTTAAGACATGCATTGCAATGGTTATGTTTAAAAACATAAAATCGCTGAACTTAGGAAGAAAACATTAACTTAACTGATATCACACTGGTATATATTCAATGTCGATAAAATACAAAGAAACTGATTTACTCGCTGTGTAGTGGTATAGTTTGAAATTAGCTTACTTCGAGTATAGGTTATGTCAAACGATTGTTCAGTTTAGATTCACGTCGAAATAACGTCATTGCTGTTTCTTTTCGATCAATTTAGATTTATGTAATAATGTGCAAATATACGCCACTCATGCAAATTTGTCTTGCTCACTTCATAATGGACTGAAAATATTTAGGATCCAATAATCTCAATATGGTAGTGGTATGTTTTATTTATCACTTATCAAAAGTTTAGTATAGAAACATACGTCG
Organism: Limulus polyphemus; assembly: GCF_000517525.1. Lineage (NCBI taxonomy): Eukaryota > Metazoa > Arthropoda > Merostomata > Xiphosura > Limulidae > Limulus > Limulus polyphemus. The sequence goes on along the minus strand of NW_013665641.1, from coordinate 1,006,575 downwards.
GTGAATCAGTGACTTTCGGAGAAAAACAAATTTTGGAAATGACGAATATAATGCGGTCCAAATCGAACAAATAAACAAAAGGCGTTTCACAGCTAACTCTTCTGGCCTACCATACACTGAACAAAAGGCATTTCGGAGCAATCTATTTTATTAGATATTATACACTGAACAAACTGCATTTCACAGTTGTCTCTTATGATTAGATATCATACACTGAAAAAGTACGTTTCACAGCTTATCTCTTCTGGTCGGATATCATACACTGGACAAAAAGCATTTCATAACTATCTATTCTGATCTGATATCATACACTCATTTTTTATTCTTTTTATTCATACAAAATGCGAAGAAACTGTTAACTTTGTATTTTCATAGTATTATGATATTAAAACATATGCTGACCATAATAACGTGACTGTTTAGCAAACTAAACCATCGCATCTTGTTAAGCCACGAAGCCAGCTTTTGGAAGAATACTTTTAGTCTTTTAATACATCTTTCTAGTCGAAAAGTATAAATAATTTCATGAGTGCATAACAATTAATTTAATTCAAATACCAAAAACTATGTTATGGTTTTATTTGAAATTATTTAAACTGTCAGACAATTGTTAAATATGTTCTTCAACTGAACGGCAACAAAGCATAATTAATCAAAGAAATATGATCATTGTTGTTACAACATAAGAAAAAGTGTATCTGTTAAAGTGATACACTTAAAGTGGATATGTTTTTTCTAGGTTTAAAATATTTGAACTGACATTTTTACGGAGGATAGTCAAAAGATGGTACAATTTATTTTTAAACCTTAATATAAACCTTGATTCTAGTGACTATACTTTAAAATCTGTTTATCGTTTAGGTTTTGGCAAATATGTAGACTTATTAAAATATATGTATATATATATATATATATTGTTCTTGGTTATAACGAAAAAGCATTTTCATTTTTTTTTATAATGTATACTATTATAGTAGAAAACAAAGTGGGCCCGGCATGGCGTGGTGGTTATGGCGCTCGACTCGTAATCTGAGGGTCGCGGGTTCGCCCTTTCAGCAGTGTGACGGTCAATCCCACTATTTGTAGGTAAAAGAGTAGCCCAAGAGTTGGCGGTGGGCGGTGATGACTACCTGCCTTCCCTCTAGTCTTACACTGCTAAATGAGGGATGGCTAGCGCAGATAGCCCTCGTGTAGCTTTGCGCGAAATTCAAAACAAACAAACAAAAGTATACTACAATGGACTACAGCTGTCTTATAGCTCTAGCCCAGTAAGTAAACTTTTTATTGTAAAATAAAAAATTTAGTTATAATCTAAATTGATCATTTTAGCATAAAACATACGTCAGAGGGTCATTGCATATTAATACACGCAAATATATATTCTGTTATAATGCATCTCAGTAGCTCAGCGGTAAATCAAAGATTTATAACGTAAAAAAACGGGTTTCGATATCCACAACACAGGTAGCCCATTGTGAAGCTTTGCACTTAACAACAAACAAACAAAAACCTGTTATATTAAGGAACACATTTGTTCTAGCTTCAAGCTTACGCGCTTGAAATTCTTCGAAATGTAGAAAAGAAAATGGATTATACAATAACCAATTGTTTGCACGAACCAGTAGACACGAACTTCTGATAATAAGCAAGAGATTCTGAGCCATTAGAAAGTACACATTCAAAACATTTGTAAGGAGTAGCGTTTGGTCATCAAAAGCACCTATTCAAGGCTCACCAGCACAGCTTGGGTGAGCAAACCAAAGAAATACGATTAGGCCTCTTATAACGGTAAAGTGTGCATAATAGCTATGGGATTTTGAGTTCGTTTTATTTTACAACATAGTAACCTAAATTAATTTAGGTTACTATGTGGTGATGTAAAACTGATTCAAAACCCCATAGAGATTAAACGATTGTTAGCTAGTGTTGTAACATATTTATCTTCAAAAAAATTAACGAACAACTATCAAATATGTTTGTTAACTTACAGTGCATATAACACCTAAACTGGCTAAGTAATTATACATTGTATTCCACAAATGATGTGCACATTTTTGTTTAATCAGGACAAGAGATGGTGTAGATGCTTTCTTGGATAACATATTCAGTGCAATGCATGGTAAATACTATAATGAACCAGCCACTGATGTAAGAACCGTTATTTGAGTGGTAGTACACTGACACGCCCAATAGTTATGCCGAAATTAGATTAGACGGCACGCTTATCAAACAGATTAGGTGAGAAGTGAAAGTCAGTATGTAATGGCTTATATTTCATCATATATGCAACCAGTTCTAAAGTTTCGTACGTCCACATTTTTCAAAATTTACGTAGTTAATTAATGAAAATATTTTTTACATAAAAATAACTAAAGACAAACAAATTAAAAGAAAGACGTTTAAACTAAATTGTTTAGCACTTTATAGCAATTATATTATATTTCCATAAGTAATTTTATAACACTTAAATACAGACTTTGTAATATAATTTCAAACTATCTAATACAGGTTCGACATCAACCACGAGTGGTAATCTTATCCATGGCTGATTAGATGTGAAATTGTTCTACTTTTTAAGAACGTTCGGGAATTTCATTAAAATTGAGGTGTATAAACTTTATGGTTGATGTAGTTATATCAGTAAACTACTTAAGGGGCGCATTGTTGTTTTGTTGATTTAATGTATAGAATAAACATGTTAAAAAACTCAATGTATTTTAACATGTCTTCACATTCTTAGCCTTATACCACAAGCATTTTGTGAAGTATTCATAAATATTTCCATATAAATCTATAAATAATAGGCATAATTTTTTTATGTATTGTAAAGACTGGAAACTATATTTTTATATTATGTTCATCTGTGCACAATAGGCTGTCTGTGATGTACTCACTACATGGATCGAACCCCGAATGTTAGCATTATAAGCTCTCTAGGTTACCGCCGAGCCAACAGAGACCTTTATATTAAAATATATTGTCTGTGATTTGGTGTATTAATATTGAAATCCACTCCTTCAACTATGTTGAAAAAAAATACCTCACCCTTTCTGTTGCATACGCATGAGGGATTCCATGAAGAATTAGATGTATAGTTCACATGTTGTACCAACCAACTAGTGTACAAAACTTCTAAGTTTATACAATGAATTTGTATAAATTTGATTTATTTTAAATAATTCTCGTGTTATATTGCGGTAAGTCAATTTTATCATTAGATTTTTTTTATCCTTTCGTTCAAAATGGGCATGGTAATGATAAATATAAATGTGAAATGGTAGCAAAGGTGTCTGGATGCAAGTTACGATTTCAGGTCCTTGAACGTAAAGGGTGTATGGGTAGGATAAAAAAAACATTCTAAGGAAATTATAACTTACATGATACTGTTGGGAGCATGAATCCACGGTTTTTCTGAAGTGAAGGTATTATGTCAGTTATTCAAAAATTTGAAACGGTAACAACGTAAGCTGTTTTATTGAGCCTGAAGTTTATTTTAAAAGAATGACATAGATGATTTATAAAAACGATAAATTATAAATAAAAAATATTTTTAAGGTAAGAAAGGAGATGACTTCTTATCGCTTTGTCTTTTTTTTTTCTCTCGAGACCTCCTCTCACAAACTGTCACTATTCAGTTAGTAGTTTGGCATGTTTTTTATCAAACTTAAAACTATCGAAAATCATTATAGTGTTTATGTCTTGTAAGACCCCACTTAAAATAGTTAAATCAAGATATATTCCGGATGCATAAGAACATATCAGTTTTCATACAAATATTTTAACAGGGTATTTGGATATTTTAAACACACCAGCAATAAATGATTGAAATTATGGCTAAATTTTTGCTTTGTTTATTTTCATCAGTAGCATAAAATCATCAGTTCACGCCAGACCTTTATCTTACAGTGACACGTAAAATACATGTTGATGCTTTTAATTCAAGGATTCCTAAGAAAATAAATAATAATAATTAACATACGGTCTAATCTCCACTTTTCTAAATTGTTCTTATTAATTGTTATTTTTTAGTAAAGTATTTAACGTGAATACTTATTAATCCGATTTTATAACAGGAGACACCTGGCAGTGACATCTATCGTGATGACACGAAAACTGACTTAACATTGAAACAAAAATAATTTTCACTGATAACAACTGGTCCTGTTTTAAATCCGCAGGCCATTCCTTAACAAGTTTTTCAGTGTCAGAATAAAAGATACGACCCCAACGTACAACATGTGGTTATCATGTTGGACGATCACATATTATTCTCACTTAGTGAATTTGTTATGGCAGTTGCGTAAGTTGCAGAAAGAACCCTATTTATATGAGCTGAAATACGATAGTTAGAGAGATAAAATATGCAGACATTTTATGTCATCTTTCCATCACGAACTCAAAATTCTTAACGGTTTTTTGCGCATTTGTAATTTAACGTAGTGTTTTTTTTTAAAGGTTAACTACAAAATGTGTGTCGTTATTTATCTGTTAAGAAACAAACTGTATGTATAAATTTTTAGACTGCAGAATTGAGCAGTAGTGGTAGTTATTAAGCACAAAGCTGCACAATGTGTTATACACACACACACACACACATATATATATATATATGCTCTGCTCACCTTAGGTCTCGAAACCTGAGTTTTTTAGAATCTTAAGCCAGCAGACTTACCGCTGAGCCACTAGAGAGGGCGGGGGGGGGGGTTGAAGAACTGACCTATGGTTTTTATTCTTTCAATGATGTTGAAGCCAGGGAGTTTGGCAAAATCTACGTATAGACGTGACAACAAGTACCTGCAACTTTTTCCCAAGGTATAATATAACACATATGTGCTGCTCTACAAACTGAACAGAGTCGAAAGTGTTAAAATTCACTATTTATTAACAAGTACAAAATTACAATTATTCTATCACCGATGTTTAATTGTAAAGTGAAAAAAATACATGGTTACAAAAACTTCACTGAAAAGGTAGTCACAGAATAAGAATAATTATTACACCAGTTTAGACTGTACTCTTCCACATGTTTTTCCTCAAGGTATTTAATGCTCTCAGTCTTGGTGGTGTTTATCTTTTTTTTTAATTTCCCGTAAGGCTACAAAAGGTTCATCTACACACAAATCATCCCTAATTTTCAAATGATTCACTAGAAGAAAGGCAGCTATTAAACAAGACCCACTGCCAATTTTGGGATTAGTCTTATATGATCTAATAGTGGAATTTGACTGTTACTCTTATAGAGCGCGTTTTTAGGCAAAGAGCAGTGAACCCTCAGATTTACAGTATGAGCTAACCACTCAGTCAGTCTCTCGGCTCTAACTTGGATAACAGATGTAGTTTTAGGTTGCTTATGACAAGTATTAAATTCCCTCCCATCTCGCCTATGGAACTTCTAAAAAATGAGGAAAATGATCTTGACTAAGCATCTACAGGAGAGAATTTATAGTTTTATAATCGCTACGCTCCATCTTAAGTAATTTCTGTAACGGCAATGAAGTTACGTTAGTACATACGTTTTAGTACGCGTCATCATTATATCTCTATAGTTCACTGGTTCCCAACCTTTTCTCCACCAAGGACCCCTTTTATTATCATTTTTTCCCCCACGGACCCCATGTTTTTGAAAGATTCCGCCCTACCAAACAAACTGTTTTTATTAACTAATAATTAACTCGTTCTCCCATTTTTCACTATCAAATAAATGACACATATAACTGAGTGTGCAATTAAAAAAACACAAGTATTTAAAAACTTACTTGTTTAATGAGATGGTATTACCTACGCGGACCCCCAGGTGTCCGGGGACCACAGGTTGGAAACCACTGCTATAGTTCTTTCTTATAGTAGTGACTTCTAATATTCCGGACTATTACCATAACTTAATAACCATGTTATAAACACCATGAAGGTAACAGTAAAGATCCATAACACAAGTCTATAAGGTTTTTTTATGATACAAACCTGGTGTAATGTCGGGAAGTACAATGCTGAGAGACAACTTTAATATGTGTTCGTGAGGATACATATCTCAAGCGAAATAAACAAAGAATGGGGTTATTCTTATATACTAGTCCTGAACTTAGTGCAATAAACAAAGAATGGGGTTATTTTTATATACTAGCCCTGATCTTAGTGCAATAAACTAAGAAAAGAATTATTCGCAAATATTCACTATGAAATTACTGTTTATTTGGGATATCCTCGATTAGAAAGTACTTGGTTTTGACTTTAAGATGCACATTTGCGACACATGTTTGAGTTTACATGCAAGGAACATCATGCAAAAACGTATTCGAGATAACCTTAAAAAAATACACAGTACATAAGTATATGTATAATGGTTTACAACAGACCTTTTAGAAATTTCAGGGAATTAACTATTTCCGTGTACATTTTTAAAACGAATGCAGGTGCGTGCGTGCGTGCGTGTGTCGTTTTCGCTCATACGTTTGAAATGTTTTCATTCAGAAAACATTAAGTGTGTGACCGATCATCTCTAGTTATTCGCCTATCTTGAAAGTGACTACGAGTGATATTAAAAGGACAAAATACTGTTTAAACGCTTGTGTAACTAAAATAGATGTCTGTAACGCAGCTATCGTCTTAACCCTTCCAATATTAGCTGATCTTAACCGTTTTCAATGAAGCTGTTCTAACATAAATATAGATTAACTTTTAAAATGCTGCATGATTAAAATAAATATATTTCGTGCTATAATTGTATTACTGAAGCCAACCCAATTTTAGAAAAGGGTATAAGCGCTGAGTTAAAAGTACATAACATAAACAGCATTCAACGCAAATTTCGATCCGAAAAGGTTTGTGAGACAAAGAGCCACAAAACTAAAACTTTTAAATAAGAAGCATGCCTGTAGTTCCAAGTAAACATCTCAGTTAACTTTCTTATCTATATATATATAAACACACATACATATAGACCTCTAGTTGATTTTAGTTTGTTGCAGAACTTATGCAAAACACTACACAAAAAACATAACTGTCCTTAGTTCAAGCTACTAGACTATAGTAAGGGCAGTTAATCAGCAACACGTATAGCCAACTATTGTCTGATGGAATAGTAGGATTCGGCTTTTACAGCGCACCCACGGTCTCAAAGTTTTTGCGGCAATGACACGTGAACCCTGAATAGTCATTTTCACAGTCCGGGAACGCTAATCACTAGGCCACGCCCAGCCACATTTGACTTTAAAGATAAGTAGTTTGTAACGAAACATCACTAATATAATCATCATCAGATAATGCGCTTGTTGAGAGTGAATTTGCTCAGTATAAAACGGTACACGCTCAATCTCTCAACGCTGGTTACCTTTTTTTTTGTACGTTTTAAAATTTCCTGCATATATGTATGTATATGGTATCAAATTTCGGAGAAATAATGGCACACTAAAACGACACCATTTCTTCAAAAAAAAAAAAATGCAGCAAAACTTCATACTTAAAATGTTTACATAACTTTTTCCACTATGCAATATTAGTGGTACCATTTTTATCTGTGTCACTACTACCGGTACCATTTTTACAGGTTCAGTTATTACTGACTACCAAGATGTTTTAGCCGAGAATGTTTAAGTTTTCTGACAAAAAACATTTACCTGTCAAACAATTTAATCGTTTCTACTATACCGAGTTATATAATTCAATAAAATAACAATTGTAGATAGTGGATGATCTTGGTTTCGGGTGTCTAAAAATGAGACACAATAATAGTATGGGAAGTTTGTTAAAATAAATTTACAAACATGACAAGCTTCTTACACGCATTCATCTATTAAGAATGTTTTTTTTAACAAAAAGGCATCTACCGACACAACAAACTAACAAGAGATACACCCAAAAGATTCATATCATCTTAACCTATTTAGTACAGTATTCTGGGGAGTATTTGAACACTCAGTTCATAACATTACCTCGATCTTCGTAATCTTGCTACATGGTCGTGTTTCAAGTAGCTTCTTAGAGCTGAAACGGTTTGTAAAGATTAATGACAAACAGTTATTGCAATGTGCCATATGGAGAACATGCGTATTTATTTTTAGAAAAGTGATGGTATTAAACATTTCACTTAACACCAAAATCCTCTCAGGCCTCTGACCCTGAACATTAACATAGACGTTCGCTACAGAAGAAAGGGGAGCTCCACGGGGAGCGTCTAATTTGTTTGTAGAGATAAAATCCACCAGAGCTTGAAACCAGACACCAAGTCTATGGTGCAAAAGTAAACCGGACACAAATTATGAGGAGAGCTCTTATGTGCAGCGTGACAGGAATGTAGGGAAGTCCGAGATGGAATGTGTCAAAAAGCAGAAGAACGTGCTGCGTATACAGTACGAAGATCGACCTTCGGCCATTTGTAAGCGATAATGAAGAAAGGAGACCACTTAACACACATGGCTACATATTAGGGAAAATATCTCTGGCTAGTTTGTCTCTCAGCAACGACTCGGCCCACCAAAAATTAATGGTGGGTCTGTTATTAATGTAAGTAAAGTAAGGTCGTAAAAACTACAAACTTTCTCCGTTCTCTTTGAGTTACGGGATAATAAAAGATCAACTCGAAAAGGAGCGTTAGTGAACCACAGATGGACCATTAGAAGATATGAGCGAAAATTTATTTTTTTTTGCAGTTTTTTTCCCCTTTGTTACATTTTCGAAAGTCAGAAGGTAGATGATGAGATTAGCATTTGAGTAAACAGAATGTGTTATATATATATATTGTGGCACTGAGTACCAACACTTCTTCTCTGTTTTTCTGGCTATGTTGATCAGCTTGAAAATGAGTTTGAGTAAACAGAATGTGTGTGTGTGTGTGTATATATATTGTGGCACTGAGTACCAACACTTCTTCTCTGTTTTTCTGGCTACGTTGGTCAGCTTGAAAATGAGTTTGAGTAAACAGAATGTGTGTGTGTGTGTATATATATTGTGGCACTGAGTACCAACACTTCTTCTCTGTTTTTCTGGCTATGTTGATCAGCTTGAAAATGAGTTTGAGTAAACAGAATGTGTGTGTGTGTGTATGTATATTGTGGCACTGAGTACCAATACTTCTAATCTGTTTTTCTGGCTATGTTGGTCAGCTTGAAAATGAGTTTGAGTAAACAGAATGTGTGTGTGTGTATATGTATATTGTGGCACTAAGTACCAACACTTCTTCTCTGTTTTCATGGCTATGTTGGTCTGCTTGAAAATGATAATTAGTTTCTTCCTTTCTATGAATATTAACACAGCTACACGAAAATGTGATTGTCTCATTTTAAAAGCTTAATTGTTTTCGACTGATTAAATGACATAGTCATTTTACAAAATAATCTGTGTTATAAAACAAATGCATATATTATACTGACATCATACAAGAATTTCACGCTTAAAATAAACAGCTACAGGAAATAGAGGCTAACCTGCTTTACGTTACAAACTTCTATCAATGTGCACATAAGAGTTGCACTTTCCTAAACAGCTTCTATACTGTGGAATGACAATAAAACATTCTGTAAAATCTTGACCAGAAGGAAAGGTCATGTGTAATTTTTAGAAAAAAAAACAACTTAAAAAAAGCTCTACGAAAGCTTAAAAGAACTTCGAAAATATTCCAATCTATAGTGTTATAAAATAAAACCCATTATTAATTTCGTAATTTCACTTCCAGATTGATATGTTGCTGATGAAGTTTGATTTGTTTGTTTGAAGTTAAGCACAAAATTACACAATGCTCTATCCACCATGGGTATCGAAAACAGATTTCTAGAGTTGTTAGTCCGCAGACATACCGCTATGCCACTGGAGGACGATGAAATTCGAAAGTTAGGAAGTTTACTTACTTTTTGTCAATTCCGGGCACGCTTTTGGCGCCAATTCCTTAATGGTCAGTCTCATTTGATGAAATTAAAGATCAAAAAATGTCGGCTAATAACTATTTTTTAATTCTGTATCCAGTATAAAATGTCCTGTTTTGAAAAAAATCTGAGCGGGTGTATCGTTGTGTATATATAACGCATACGAGGACGCTAACTTCTCACCTGTCCCTCAATGTGAAATCTTATAAGGTGATATAAAATTACATACAGAGCTCTCTAATGCATACAAATAAATACAACAAATGTCCTAACTATTTTAAAACGTTATACTGTATATAAAAAAATTGTACGTTCTGAGGACAATTAAAAAAAGTTAAAAGAAAGATAAAATACAATTAATTGACCTCTGTTCTCCGTCCGAGCAACGGTTCCGTTTAAACTTTTTACATATACAAACAGCTAGCTCATCATATTGAACAGAATAACGTATTAACTCTCAAATATAGTGATTTTGTTATATATGTTATTATGTCAAGCATTCAAGCTCATGGTGACAGATACTTCATTAAAAATACTTGTAAAACTATGAATCGGTTTTTATGGAACAAAAGTGACATATCAGTCTATTCTGTGCAATATAAATGTTTCGGAAAATAAAGCTCGATTATAATCACAGTCTAGATTTCAGTGCACTGCAACATAAGAACAAAATTCACGTCCAAACTTATCATATGTAGAAGACTATCAGTTAAGTATATTTAATATATGCATGGATATAATCTTTCAGATAATGTAGAGACTCGTTTCATATCCAATACCCTTATATACCCCCAAAAATTTATTTAAATGATACTTTAGCTTCCTTCTCAACATTCTATTCTGTAGTCTTGTGTCTCAACTAACAGTGTTAGTCTTTGCCTTTTCGAGTAAAGTGTAAACCATTGAACTGTAGATCGGGCCGGACATGTTTTATCCAGAATTTTTGACCCATGAACCTTTATATCCACAGTCCGAGCACGCTAACTACATGGCTACGTCTTGCCCGTGATACTTAGAAGGTATAAAATTAGACAAATAACCCGAAGAACATGACTGCCTTTAAATTCATAGTGGTCAAAGTAAGACTGTGACCCACTCAATCTGTCTAAAAGCGTAACATTTGGCAAAAATACATCAAAATAAATAAAAAACGATGAACTTTTAGCGGTGAACCTGTTCTTTAGGTCCAACTGTCGAAAACGCTAAGGTTTTTATTGGATTTTTCGAGTACAGGTTACCAAACTTTTTGATTCTACATGATGGCTTCTATCATGAATGTAGGAAAAAATAGATACCTATTGGCGAGTACGTTCCCACCCACAGCATCTGAAACATTCAAATAATTTGTTGGACGTATTTCTGATCAATTGGCGGATCATGTTCCTTTCCTCAGTCAGTGCAACACCAAGCTCACTCTGTGATAACGTGGTTGAGTAATTCGTTGACACAAATGGCGTCTATGGAGGTCAAAGTAGAATTTACTGAGGCTTGATTAATGATTTCTTTCTGGTCAATTTATAAAATCTACAACAGTATTTCCCAATAGGCGGACCGCCGGTTACATCAAGCCCTTGAACACTTGATTCGGAGCCCTAACTATGATCAGTTATCGCAAAAGTAAGCAAATTTTATTTGCGGAATGATGTACTTTCCAACATGCTCGGGCCCAGCCCTTGATTTTATTGCCATCATTTGAAGTGGCCCATCGTGAAAAATAATGGAGAACCACTGTTCTATAGTTTCTTGTTCAATGTTGTACATTATAATCACTAGAGTATGACGTCAGACATTGTCCTACATTACGACAAAGTTTGGTCCGATTGCACTCTCAATAAGTAATATAGCTGGACTCAATTACACCTTAGTACATCGTCGAGCAGTAAGTGCGCCTCTCGGAAGCACAATAAGATATGTATGTGCACTCATATGTTCACTCACATATACATTATAACTAAAGGCCACCGAAACAGTCATATTAAACGACGATGCACTGAACACATAATTTATTTCTGGCTCCCCAGACACGATCCCGTCGATTATTGGGGAAAACATGGACTTTGACTCATCTGTAAAAAGCACAGACGTCCTATGGCGTTGTTGCAAATTCTGAAGATTTCGAAAAATGTCCATAAAAGCTGGGCAGTCAATTGTAGGACTAAAGCACCCCTGTTTTACCTGAAACTGGTCTTTCAAAGTCTTTTCTTTACTACCTGATCACTGATAATCACCTGCCCTTCTGACGCTCATACTGAGAACATTGGGTTGGCGATTCCTAACGGCCATGTTATGTAGAAAACGGTAAACACGTCGCATACTTGATCTTCTACAACCTTGTCGAAGTAGGAAACATTATCAAATAATAATAAGGAAAAAATAACCAAAATGATTAGCAAAACAGAAAATGATCAAATCTGATGAAAGAATAGGAGTGCTGTTTTTTTAGATGGGTAGCACATATAAAATGAGCATAAACACTGTGCATTCTCACCAAAGGAAACACGAAACGTTTACATTTTAATTTTCGGAATTGTATTTAGATATACTTCTCCAAATAGTATTTAATTTTTGATCCTTTAACATTTTTTATAGTGTAAATCTTATAAGATATCCAGACGAATTTGGCACAATGTAAAAATCAAGTATGTGTGAATTAGAATCTCCGGGACTTCAGGAATTTTTTTCATAAAATATATATATAGAAATCGCTAGTTCCAATGTCCATATCACTATATTACACACAAGCCCGTAATATGTTTTTTACAAAGTCCAGGGCAACACAATAAAACTAGAAAAGTAGCTCTGACAAACATATCATGGATTAGTAATGTACCTTTTAACTGCTTAAAGAAATTTGAACTATTTAAGATCTCCAAATCACCACATAAATTAAGTTAATTTTTATTTCTTTGATTGTCCAGAAAAATATGATGTGGTTGTAGCAACAGAATCATTTATATTTTAGTTGAATGCTCAGGTCACTGTGAATTCTACTAAAAGAACTATAACTTTTTGGTCGGTTCAGGGCAGTTAAAAATGACACGATTTTTAGCAAGAAAAAATACGCATCCTCAAGTATGATGTCACAATCAACGTGACAAGGACACGAATCTCTATTATTACAATGTTTTGGTTTACATAACAAGAAGGGTACATTTTATATACAGTACAGGTTTCTTTCATCAACCTTGTTTTATTACCCAGCTTTTTGGCATAGTTTATTATTTGTTTTCTTGATGTAATTCGTAATATAGAATATAAGAGGTCGTATTTCGTAGCAAAACCCCTATCACAATCAGTTGGGAAATGCAAGCTACGTTATCAACCTAGTTGAATCACTTATAAAGCTTAATATCATTTAAGAGGATTTTCTTGTCAAGTTTAAGCTAAAATGTGCTTTGAATTGTGCCTCAACGAAAACTGAATAAACTACAGAGTTTGTATTTCGCTAGAAAAGTGGATAGGGTCAATTACTTTTCCATAATGAAAGTTTTTAAATTAGTTGCATATACGCAGATTATATACACCGGAAAAGTTATTTCCTCTCAAATATAGTCCAGTTATGTAATATTCTTTCCAGTCAGATGAGAAAATATGAAATTGCTGTTGTCAGTTAATGACAGTATCGTCTTTGTTGTTGTTGTTTTTACTAAATGTGAGATAACATGTTTTATATTACAAACTACCTCACTAAAAGGTGGGGGGGGGACCTAAGTGTTAGACCCGGAAGGACAGTTAATTCCTACCACTTTTTCGCCGCAGTATAGAATGGCTCTGAATTTTTCAAGTACAAACTTTTAGCTCATAGCTCCGTCATCTCTTGTCTGATTTGTGATCTAATTAGAGTTTTAGACTTCGGAGGCCAAACCCTTTCGATTGATGTATTTTACCACGCCCAAGGTCTCATAGATTAATTACTCTAATCCTGCCTAAAAGAATTTCAAATGCCGTGGCTATTGAGGATTCCCTCTTGTTTTTATTTATTTATTTTTTTGAAGAAGGTACAAAAATGAGCATACACTAATAACTACATGGTAAGAAAATTCCCTCCATAAGATCATATAAATTACCATTAAACACTTTTCCTCACCACCGACATAACTGAGCTTATCTAAGGTAACGCTGTTTAATACTAAAGGTTTTAGACAGTCATGGTACGGATTTTGTTACAAAATATGAGATGATGTCTTTTATTTTGCAATTATGTATGTGCTAAAAGATTTAAAACATCATAATGCGTAATTAATTATTTACACCATAGATGTAATATGACTGGCAGATTTCAAGAACTGTAGATCTGGTGTAGTTTTTCTTTATGCACTGAACTTTTGCGAAAGACTGGTTGAGTTTGCTTTCTAGTTAGACTTAGAAATCAAAGTGTATATTACTTCTCCTAGAGCGTGAAATATACATCCATTAGAAAATCCAAGACAACATGACATTGTTTAAAAAAGAAAAGAAAAATAGCAGTATATTTCTAAGTTTTATATCTAGACTTACACTAGATAATGAATATAAAAATATATACATGTAGTCAATGAAGATGTTGCTTTGTTTGCGGTGTATTCCTTTGCAAAGTAAATAAACCTTAATCTTATTGGATATGATCCAATAACTACGTCTACCGACTTTCGTTATTAACTTCCTCCTGCATCATTTTAGTGATATTAAAAGTGGTGTTATTTTTTTTCTGTAAAATGAGTCGTATCAACTTTTCACGTTAGTCTGACAACAGAACTGGAAGCGAGCGGGTGAACCTGATAAATATGCATCAAAATCATTAGCGACATGTTCAATGCCCAAGACTCAGTGTTAAACGTACTAACTTTATCAAAACGCTGAGAACGGAGAATGGGGTTGATAAACGCTTATTAACGAATATGCAATTGTTTCCAACACTTCTACTAGACCCCGTATTAATTCTTACACAAATACAAATATACAAAATGTTAAGTTTTCTCACAGTAACAACTTGTATACCATTCTGGAGGTGACAAACGAGACTTCAAACACGTTCTTATAATTAAAATTGTATAGTTTTGTATAAAGTTGTAAAGAGGCTTGCTCTAAACATTAGGGAAAGTGTTGCTGCGTGCTGTTTAAAAAGTGAACTAACTAGGTTGTATGTCCAAAATTAAGTTTACCTAGTGTTGAAAATTTCATGACAAACAATCTAACTGCTTAGACGACACATTGTGAAAATAATGTGTATCAATGTGTGAAAAGTGTCAGAAATATTTAGCATCGGTGAAGAAGGGTGTTAATGACATTATTCAATATCATAAAAATGTTCTCTGTATATAGTAAAGTATTATCTAACGTTGCGTACACTATATACTATACATGTAACAAATGTTGAAATTGTGTAATAATTCTAAGTTCCTCCCACAATCATAGTCATTAATGTTGAAGATATAATATTTAATTCATATTTTGCCCATAAATATCATTTCTAGGTTATATAACTGCTTACATGCACTGTTACTATAGAGCAGTGGTTCTCAAACTCCTTTGGTCTGAGGCCCCTTGATGTGAATAAAAAAGTTTTGGGCCCCCAACCTATAATTTTAGCATGGTGATTGAAAAGCAGTGCTATAGTAAAAACAGTAACATTTCCTTTAAACATACTGTATCATTTAATTAATTGAACATAAATTTTAACGGCTTATTGTTTATTTAGGTTTACAATTAATTTAGCATCTTTGTTTTAGCATAGCATTTAGCATTTTTTGGCGGCTCCCCAGAAAAAGCTTCACGGTCCCAGGGGAGCCGTGGCTCCCACTTTGGGAAACACTACTATAAAGTGTATATTATAGTAAACAACTTAATTAATGAAGTGTATCATATTTAATAAGAATAATAAGTATTAACAAATTGTCCATTACGTTATTATAAATGTGGCAGTTCAGAAATAGTTAACTATATATAATTTAAGCAAATTATAAGGTAAAATGACATACAAGTAGAGAATATAAGATCTTAGTTTCAAGTTTATTTCAATGCAGCCATAACCAAGCTTTGCACTTTGGGTCGCCTAATGTACTTCAGAGGTTTTTTTTTCTCGAATCTCTACCAGACAACGATATGGTTATTTCATCTATCTTTTAAAGTACAGAACGCTAGTATTTACGAATAGGAATTCGTATTTATAGTAGAGTGTATAGATGTTTAGAAAAGTGTATTCGCCAGTTTTTATTCTTCGTCATATTAAAGTCTAACTAATACACTTTCTTTTATGAATGTCTTGTTTGTTTGGAATGAAGCACAAAGCTACACAATTGGCTATCTGTGCTCTGTCCACCACGTGTATCAAAACCCGGTTTCTAGCGTTGTAAGGCCGCAGACACACCATTGTGCCACTGGGGGCTTGAAAGTCTTGAACAAAATCTCAGCACGTTAACCTTCTCCAGCATTACGTTGCCTCCTGGTGCATTTGTAAAGCTTATGTTTGTTTCCTGAACAGATTAAATCAAATTCTATTATTTTTATTTCTACTTCTATTTGATAAAAAAATCTGCTTCGAATTCAAATTATTATTGAACAGAATTATGAAAACCTTATCAGACTATATGTAAAAGTCATTCACGAACTCAAGGTTAGATGATATATACCAAATGTTCGATATTAACACAAAGGCAGAATATTAATTGCTATGCAAACGTGTGATGTTCTAGTCAAGATGAAAAATCAAAACAATCATTGTTTCGTCTAGATCAGTGGTCGGCAACCTTTTTTGATCGCGGGTCAATTATTTTGTTGTTGTTGAAAAATCTAGCATTGTGTTGAGTCAGTGATAATCATATAATTATTAATACCGGTACATGTATTTTAAAT
>NW_013665641.1:959565-989880 GCF_000517525.1 Limulus polyphemus | reverse complement strand
CAAAAAAATTAATAGTTCGACCAGTTTGATATTTTTCCCTAAAATTGATCTTAAAATTCTCCGTAGCCGTGACACTTTCCCATCTTTCCTTTAATATCTTTGTTCTTCTCACATAGCCGAGAAACTTGAACTGAACAATGATTGTGCCCTTACGGGTTGCAATGGTGAAGCCAACTTTTGGCGGGTCAGCCAAATTATTGCCGCGGGTCACTGGTCTAGATAATACAAGCAGAAAGAAACAACTTAAAAAGCACTGTGGTTTAGTTTGATGCTTTGATTGTTATTGTAATAATGACATATAACTTCGGAGTTTTGTTTGTTTGTGGTTAAACACAAAGTCACACAATGGACTTCCGGTGCTAGGCCCACTACGGGTATCGAAATCTGTTTTTTTGCATCAGAAGCTTTCAGACTTACCGCTAAGTCTAATAATATTAATATTAAGGCCTATGCCCATCAGGAGAACAATCTTTATATATTTACTCCATTTCAGAATAATAATATTAATAGCTGTGTCCATCACGGGAGTAAGTATATGAAGATTATTCTCCTGCTGGCCATAGGTTTTAATGTTACTCTTTTGGCAAGAACAAGTATCAATTAATTTTTTTCTTGGTGCAATTGAAATTTTTTTTACAAGGTCACGTCTGGTCTTCTTCTGAGCGAAATAATATATACCAAAATTATTCACTTAATGGAAACAAGTATATCGACACTGCTCTCCTGACAAAGCAGGCAAGTAAAACTTTGGGCCTAAAACAATAAAAATATTTCCCAGGAACATTGTTGTATATAAGAATTATATTTTCAGATCCACTCAGTTCAACATGAAAAATATCTAAGTATGTCAGGTATGTTCATAGCTTATATATGCATTAGTTAAGTAAATTCAGGATACGTCATTTAAGAAGAAGTCATCGAACAATATTAACAAAATTTATTATGATATTTCTAATGGGCGTGGATAAAAGATTTTTTACAAATCCATGCTTTTTTATTTCAACTTCAAAGATCTTTGCTTGTTAAAGTATATGTAAATGTTCAAGTTCATGTTCTTGAAAGAACACTTAAAATTAGAAACATTTGATAAGTAAAATACTTTTTATGATATATAATTAATTTTCCATATTTATTACCTTTCTGGTAGTTACGTCGTCATGCATGATTAGTTTTTTTTTCTTCTTAAATCCGAAATAGTTAAACATATCCTGAATCTGATATATACATTTTGATTACTGTTCAATAACAGAACTTGTATTCTGAACATTTATGGCAGCTAACTTAATCATTTTTTGTTCTACTTCGTTTCCAGAAGTTATTTCCAGGTCTTAAAACACGTTTTCATAATACTTAATGCTTCGTAGATAACACTGTTAATATAAATCAACAATTCTACTTCACGTTACAATTATATGTTATGTTGAAACACGTTATTATTAAAGTACCATTAGTTTTATATCTAAGGAAAATAAAATTAGCCTATAATTATCAATTTGGAGTAAGATACCCAACCGATAGCCTAAGTACTAAGTGTTATTAATCGGAATTTTTACTAAAGATGTTTTGCAACTTTTCTAGTAGAAGTTATTATATAATTAAATATGTCATATATGAATAGACCACAAAATATTTTTGAAACGATGTGTCATTTAACAAACTTTTATTACGTGTGGATATTATGTGTTGAATAAACACAACGTACTACTACCGCTGTAACTTACTGTCTTACGATGTGACCCCGATAAATTGTCGGCAGCTAGCTTCGCCTACATTACTTCATGTGACCGTGAAAACCCGCTCTACTACTCTACTAGACCTGTAGAAAGTACCGCTGTCGACTTGAAATAGCCAGCAGTTCAGAAGCAAGGAAACTTTTCTCAAATTCCGTAAGGTAAAGTAAATTATATTGAAACAAACATTAGAAATACGGCTAAATGAAGAATTTGGAACTCAAATTTTCCCTTATAGTCATAAATCTGTTTTAAGGTTTTTGTCCTTTCTGCGTGTTTTAATGACAAAGAAATGCGTTATACTACATACAGTTGACAGAAGACATTAGCTGAACGTGCCAAGAATTTGGCAGCATAGGCCAGTCGTCTTTTAAACCATATCACGGTTTCTGATATTAATTATAACAAGAACCGCAGGGACTAATGCAGTCTACTTATCGGTTAACTTATCAGCACCCGCCGTGCAGGAGATCCAGGCTAATGAAAAACAAAACAAAAAACAGGTTGGTGTACGAACAGCTCCAAGAATTCTCCTCTTGTTGAACCCATCACAAGGCACGGAAATCAACACATCAAGACGGGTTATGCTTCTCGTTCTCATAGGTTCACTTACGTCCCGAGGAACACGTGAGTGCCTCCCCTAGATATTAACTATTGTGAATTTTACACTGATGTATTTAAATTCTCTTTTACTAAAGTGACGATGAGTTGACTTCATTATATTTTGATACAGATTCCGTTCTTCATTCTCAATGTAAACAAATCAGCCAGAACAACCGCTTAAATCCACATATTTCGTCCAAGGCAAAAGATAAACCTCCTCATAGATCTTACAATTGAAGTTTAAACACACTGACGTGAATGCAATTGTTTTCATGTCTATTCACTTTACAAGAGCACAATCATAAAGTTTATTTTTTCTTTTTTTACAAAGAAACTAGTTTAAAATGGCACAAAAAATAGTTTTCTTAAGAGCAGCAACAGAAAATTCAGTGTCACTGAATGGCATAATGAAGAACTTGTTTCTCGTTCTTCTGATAAATAATTTATTCTTAGGTTTAGCACTTGGTGTCGTTATATGTATGAAGACTGTCAGATGATAAAAGAACAATATCGTGTACAGCAATTACTGAAAAAACCACAGTAAACGGAACAAACTGTCAGAAATTTGATATCAAATAAACTAGTTTCGACACATTCTTCAGAAGACAACCATGGTATTTATTATTTATATAAACATTTCGTTTTTCATTTCTATTTTTTTTAGGTAAAGTTTTAGACCTTGTAATCACTTGGGAAATTAACTGTAAGAACAAGATATTTTACAAACTGTGAACTAGAATAAGAATTAAAGAAATATCGAATGAAACAATCATTAGGAAAGTATAAATCACATTATTATTGTAAAAACATAATATTTCAAAACGTATACCTTTCTTTGTGCTAAGAGTCAAGTTATTCTTATTTAATGGATTTTAAACTTGATTAACAGATAAATATCTATAGCAATTTGACCAGCATGCTTCATAATCAAAGAATATCAAGTCTATTGGAAAATAATTTAACAATTTTTTTTCATGTTCACGTGGAAACACACTTGCTAAATTAGACCACGGGAGGCACGGTAGTGATTCCAGTCCAACTTTTTGCCAGATCTAGGGCATTGATACGTCTGTTCCAAATGCTGAAAGGCCACTTATTCTCATGTTTCCGAACAGACCTAAACTCTTTTACATCACATTTAAAATTAAGAGAAATATGCTGTAAAAAATGGTAAAGCTATTGTTCTTTTTTTTTCTTGATGGAGAAGTCAAACATACGCTAAAACAAGGAGGACTGGCAAGAAGCAAAATTCCATTAGTATAACTAGGGTATGACAAATATATCATACATATCAATATTTTCTTATAATATTAATGGTGAATTCCATGTACAAAATATCTTGACACGTAAATTACTGTTTCATGTACATATACATCTCCCTGAAAAATGATGTTGCTTCTTAAGCAAATTGCGATATCTGATCGAAACAGTTTATGTGTACAAAAACAGCCAAGTTAAAATAAAGGCGTCATCTTTTTCATTGCAATTGGAACAATCAGTAACATGAATATAAAACAGGAACCAAGTTTCCCAATTTTTTCATCACTTTTTACGTTACATTTTTACGTAATTTGCCTTTTTAAATAACTTGGCATTTTTATATCAAATGTTTTTATGATTGGTTCCTTTATTCTAAATTAACTGTTTTTGTACATCAAGGACTGTAATAAAATTACCAGAAAAATACGATTCTATGTTCTTTGTCATCCTATTACACGCTTGTTATCTCAAGGTTATCTGCTAGTTAAGTTCCCATTCTGATTACAGATCTGAGGAAAACAAAAAGAATTGTACGTTTCACAAACATTTCGTTTATTACTATCATGATTTTGCCAGTAAAGGCGTCATCAGATACAGAATTAAATAACTTGTAAAGAGGTTTTATCTACAGCCACCTGTAGACACAACTTTAAACATTCGTTTTTGCAACATTACACCTGGCCCCTACTGGCACAGCGGCATGTTTGCGGACAATTTATAATCTCAAACACACTACAAATATCATGTAAACAAAACTTTATAAGCACTTTACATACACTTTTGAGTAGTGTATACAAATCAACGGCAGAGTAAAAAGCCACCAAAACACTTGAGAAAGTCAGTAGGGTTAAAAACAAAAATTTCACAAATCCACAAATTTGTCAATCTGACTATCTAACTGACTGAATAACGTTGTTGGAAAGGCATAGCTCTCTCCTACCTACCTTGTGCAAATCTAAATGCATACGATCGAATTACGCTACTTTAATTTTACTTCTAACCTTTGTAATAAAAATAACCGTTTTGAAACACTACTAACGAGCTAACAATATACATGAGTAGCCATATGCTATGATTACAAGCACGCTCTATGAGTTGCCAGGTAACAACCCGCCCTCATATCACGTGCAGCTGTATTAGCTAGATAAAAAACGCGGACTTCATAGATTCTCTAGATCTAGGTTTTAACTATGATCTAACCTTGAAAGTGAAGTTTTCAGTTCTATACATCTTACTCGAGAGTTCTGTGTTGGATAAAACAATTTTATCATAGCAGTCGGTACTTAGATGTGAGTCTTGTACGTGAGGATAAATGCTACCACTGTCGAAGTCTAACACGGCTTTACTCGAGCGCTCTGGACTGAAAAAAAAAGAACAATAAGTTGCATAATTTACCTTTGCATTGTTTTCAAACTATGTGTGACCTATTGACATGTAAGGTTGTAATTGAAACATTGCGATTTTTAAAATATGCCTTTCAAGGAAATAAAACGAGAGAAAATGATAAAATCTTATCTTGATAACCTTGAAAAGTCTTTTCCCAGCGAATAGAGCATTACTGCAAGAATAGAAATACGGCTAGAAACAGTAATGCTGAATATGCGAAACAAGCTTTAACCATTAATACAGCCATATTAAAGGCCCCCATTCTGGCTAAATGGCAGCAAAACTATAACCAAGATATCAGCAAAAGCCAGGAAATGTCGAGAGATAGCCTTAAGAAAAGCTACGAGAAGGATAGGCCTAGAGCCCAGTCACTCTCGAGACTTAGCACCAAAAGGTAAGGAAACAAGGTAGGAATGGACGAGATAACATTACAACATATGGTGGTTTTGTGACATGGTGCAACGTCAGAGTGGGTGTGACCATCGTTCCGCTCATACATATAATGTTATTCCGCCCATTCCTACCTTGTTTCCTTACTTTTAGTGCTTCCATTCCTACTTCCTAATTTTTATTTTAAAATATTTTACACTTGTATCTCTACGCACGCTTAAGTTGCAAATTTGAGTTTATTGGTTACACAGCCAGGAGGTTTCAGCAGAGATAGAAAGAACATCGCAGGTTAAAAGCTCTGTATTCAACTAGCATCTACAAATACACGTTGGAGTGCAGTGATACTAAGCCATCCAAACAGCAGTTCAAAATTAATTTACTGTGCAATAATGAAAGCGATGTATCGCATTGACCAACGTAGAAAAGGCTTTTCCTATGAAACGTAAATTCTAGCTCACAGAGACTTCAACGTGCGAACTAATGCTTTTATTAAATTGAAATAAATAGCTATTTTACAATTCGCAGAGAGATATGATGTGTATTTCTTACATCACTGTAAATACTAATTAATCTTTTATCAAATCAAATTGTGAAAATTTACAATAATACCAGAAATCAAACATTGTGATAAATTATAACTATACTTTCCTGACCATTCAAAACATTCTTTATTCTTAAGTTAAATATCTGTTCGATATATCAAATATATATCCACGGAGATACGAACAAAAAATAGATATTTCTTCCAAATATAACATAAACAGTCATTCAGTTTTTTTCTCTGTTGTTGTTGCTATTGTCTTATATATTATATTTGTGTTTTCCCTCTTTTCATATATCTCATCAAAACATTATTATATTTACAAAAACAACCAAATTAGAATAAATGGGTCAGTTATATAAATTAAATTAGGTCCACTTTTACATACATGTTGCTACTTGTTCCATTTACGATAGAACAAGGGGCCAAATATTCCATATTTTTTTCTTGTTTAACTTACCTAATTTTACATTACATCTTTATAGGGTTTGCCCTTTTATATAACTTAGCTTTTATACATTACATCTGTATACTACTGACATCTTTATTTTAACTTTGTATTTCTTTTTGTACACATAAAATGTTCTGATCACAAGTACTTCTCAGTATTACTGGTATTACGGGGTTATAAAAGTTTACACTATATGAAATAGAAGTCTATATCTAGATATTTTACATGTGGAAACTAATAGTTTTGTTTTTATATGATTCCTATTAGGCAAACTGAATATATTTTATATGTTCAAGAATGTTAAGTGCTTTTCATACAAAATGGTCAGATTTTTTTATTACATTTGCTGATTACTTATTAAAACTATTTTCTATAATGAATTAGCTTTGTTTTATCTTGATTAAACCACTTAAGCCTTCTGATTCGGATACTCGAAAAGATAAAGAGGACAAACAATAAAAACATCCATATTTTTACCACTATATGAATATTTATTTCTCTTAACCTACAATTATTGAGTATTTTTTGTTAAAAGAATGTTGGCGTCTCACCACGTCGTTATAGTCCATGTCGCCACGTTCAATCATACTCTATCTGGCGACCGTGCACCTTGATTATAGCCTTGCAGCATAGTTTCCATTGCAAAAGGCTCCGACGTAAGGATCTCTTGCTTAAAGCACACCAATCTGCATGTTTTCAATAATCCATTCAGTGTATGAAGACAAGATTACTAAGCGTTTGTTTCAACAATCAGACCGCAAAGAAATGCAAAATGCTGTATCCGGCGGCTTTATTGGTATGCCTTCTTATGGAATAGTATGAATACCCATATCATTCTCCAGCTGTTTGAGGTATATTGTGGTTTAACGAATGTGTTGTGGAAGCAATTTGTGTACACGTGATTTGTGTCGATTTTCCAGATGAAGATATTCTTTGATTATGTGGTGTAATATTGCCTTGGACACATGGCTTTATCAGCGGCCTTTGTGTTCGTGGATTCTCACCTATTACGAGACAGTGCACCTTGTTTACCACGGTCTAAGTACAGTTTGTTGCAGGTCTTTTTTTTTTCTGTATGATCCTGGTGTTAAATTTCATCACTATTCCTTTGTTTTCCAATGTAATTACGAAAAAGAAATTCTAAATCTTCGATGTGAATACATTTTCAAGATTTAATTGTATGAATATCTTGCGTCATAAAGGGCCTAGAGTGAACAACTTTCGATGGCATCATACTGACTGCCTACGAAAGCTAAACAATGTCAAAATGTAGTCTTGATACATTCCACCACTACGACTATATATAAGCTGTGGTTGTCACGTGACTTATTGATTTGCCTACTGAAAATATTTTAAAAACAAGGTATTCAACCTTCTGTAAAACAGATATAATGCATTGTAATATGGTGTAATATTAATTCAAAGTAAGATGCCGCCCAAAGTAGGATTTGAATCCTAGTTGTAAGGGGTAGCTAACTATCAACACAGTACCTACCGCTTTTTAAACCGCTACTCCATTACCTCATTTCAAATTTCCCATCTAGGCCCTTAAGTCATCAGTTTTAACTAAATGCTGTGGAGATCAATTCACCATTAAAATTATAAAAATATATTCATCGACAATTTTAAAATGTGTGCTACAGTTGTTAAACCACAGCTCAGATCAATATTTATTAGTGACTTTGTTTTTTCGTGTTGGTCCTGTTTTGTTTATTGTATGTTTTGCAAGGAAAAGAACAACAATAATTTTGCCATTTTTCGATTGCTTATTTCTCTTAATCCCGGCCCGGCATGGCCAGGTGGTTAGGGAGCTTGACTCGCAATCTTTCAGCCGTGGAGGCGTTATAATGTGATGGTTAATCCCAGTATTCGTTGGTAAAAGAGTAGCCAAAGAGTTGGCGGTGGGTGGTGATAACTAGCTGCCTTACCTCTAGTCTTACGCTGCTAAATTAGGGACGGCTAATGCAGATAACCCTCGTTTAGCTTTGCGCGAAATTCAAACAAACAAAAAATTCTCTTAATCCAAAACAGACATGAAACTGCTGTCATAATTTGATGTAAGAGTGCTTGAATCTGCTTAGGATTACAATGATATTGGCATTACAGTGTTTGTAACAGCTGTGGAAATCCCCCACATTCGGCAGAAAGTTCTGTCCAGTATATTTAGTCACGGCAATATTATTTTAATCCTATTAATATGGCTGGAGTAATTACAGTGTTTCTAGATTTAAAAGTTTCTAATTTGGTAAAGTTTATACCAAAAAGATTTGAGATACGACTGCTTTAAAATTCTCTCACTTACAGTTTTTATTTGATTAGTTAACATAGCTGAATTTTAACCTCCTCCTGACTGTTTTTAACTTTTGTTTATTTGTTTCTTTATCAGTTTTGCAATGTAAATAAATACTGCCATTGTTTACTTATATGAAAAACTTGGATTCTAATTTTTAAAGACACTTATTTTCATCTTATGTTACAAGCGCAGATAAAACTTGATGTATTTCTACCAGGTCTGGAATACTTACTTTACCTAATGTTGAATTTCTTCTGCGTTTCATCTAAACTTTTATATAGGAATATGATAACAGACAGGAAACATTAGC
The DNA here is from genome assembly GCF_000517525.1 of Limulus polyphemus. Lineage (NCBI taxonomy): Eukaryota > Metazoa > Arthropoda > Merostomata > Xiphosura > Limulidae > Limulus > Limulus polyphemus. The sequence goes on along the minus strand of NW_013665641.1, from coordinate 980,916 downwards.
TTCCTCAGTAATGGTGCTAGGAATAGAAATAGTGTCTTTACAGTTGTATTACCACAATACATACTGTCAGCATAGATTACGTTTGAGCAAACTGCTACAATACAACTATCCAGTGGCGCTAGTTGTATCATGGTTTGGTGACCATGGAAACCGTCGAATGCGTGACAGTCTAGATAATGCAAGAAACTATTATGTACAGGCAGGACCAGCTGTTGTTGGTAGGTGGGAAATAGAAAAAGAAGGAAAATTACAATCGAATTTATATTTGTTTATTATATTAATTTAACAACAATTTTGGCTTTACTGCAATATCAACATAATTGCAATACAGTGGTATTATAAAGAAAACTCCATATTTAAAATGAGTATATACGTTTGAAACTAATTGTCTTAGGGGAACTAAATTTCATTAAAGACACATTGGGGATCATTAATTTTATTCAGAGAAGTGTGGACAATATACATGGTATTTCAGAAACGGCTACCTAAATTGTTGAATATTCTGTCCATCGTTATCAACCCATCTCTATAAGCATTATCTGTCCCAGACTGCAATCATTGATCCTTGTCACATCCTGCTCATTGAAATGCATTTTATTCGAATCACCAATCTTGATTTATTGAAAGATAGCGAAAGAAATACAAGTAATGCTAGTTTGTAAGATCAGTAGTTTAAGTAAGCACTATAATATGGCTTCGAAGCATCTGCACTATGCTAAATTTTCGTGAATAAACTCACGATTCTTGGCGTGTTTCTAGTGAAATCCTAGTTCCTCTACAACAAATAATTTTAAGACGTGATCATATGAAATTTTAAGTATCAGTTTTTTAATCATCTTGTATCTGTACGCAAATTTCTAAGCAATATCGACATCTAACATCATACGTTCATTGTTCAATACGTGTCTAAATTTATAGTCATTCTATTTCTATGATATAGTCTTTAGTGCATTACACTCTATTAAATTTGTGAACTATTGTTCTTTAACACTTTGTATTCCCCCATAATACGATATACGTTTACGGTCATTGTTCTCTACGTTAACTTTTTCATCACAGTTGTTTCCCTTAGTAACGGTTATCACAACTTTCAGTAAACTGCCCTTTCTATGGTCTTTCCATAACGACATGATTTGACAATAAAGTTTCCGATAATTTATCCAAACCGAAAGGACCACGTATAGTTAGTTACCATAGAATTGGAAAAATCCCATAAAATGTTATATTAATCATCAAGGACTTTGAGATCTCGCCAATAAGGAAAACCTTAACACGTGGGAGCATAGAGAACCCTGTCAACTTTGGGTAGCAGTTACACCCAAAGATAGTCAGAGGAATAAAGATTGGTATGGAGAAGGGTCTAACAGAGTGGGTTCTTTAAGAAGACCTACAAAGTCATGGTCACTTGCTCTTTCCTAAAGCAGCAGCACCCGCTCAGTTACAGGCATCTTTAGGCAAACACAACATTACAGTAACAGAACCTATAATTAACAGATTCCACATCAAGAATATGACCATCGTCCTGAACTGTTGTAAATCAAGTTTACGAGAAATAACTAGCTATGATAAAATGTATACCACCTGAACACATCCCCTACCACCTGTGCACCAACTTTTGTATGCACAGTACTATACAGTGGTAAGCATGTCTGATGGGCCTAAAACATATTAGTCCTATACAAGGTATGTCGAGATAATTCTCACATGCCAGAAAATGAATGTTACCTAAATACAGCATCTCACCTCCTGTGCACCAACTTTTGCATGTACAGTGATAAATAAGTCCGATGAGGCTACAACATGCTTGTTCTACCCATGTATGTCGAGACCGTATCCGTACATTCCAAAGGTCATCAGCCATTTGCTATCTACTTCAAGGACTGACTGTTCATCCACAATGCAACCACAATGCCCTGTACAGTCTGTACAATATCTATGTTGCGTGCCTTATTTTCCTGATCTTGATGGGAATAGTAGTGATCCACACTTTGTCTAGACTCTCCCACATGGTTCCTCTGGTCAATTCCACGAAAGCAGTTATGGTTTGTCATCATTTTATTGTCAAACGTGAGGCATTTAACACGATAAACTGACTGTCTCTCTCTTTCTCTTTCTTTTAACCTAACAAAGATTGCAGCATCGCTCTGTCAGCAGGTGGCTGTGCATTACAACTGTACTTTTCGCTAGGTTCATTCCGTCGTTTGACTTAACACTTCTAAACCTGTTGTATCGAGGAGTCGGTCTCCTGCACTTGTACGTGTGGTGTTATCGTGGAAAAGATTGAGTGGCCTTGTAAGTCTTCAAAAAAATCCACCTTATTAGGCTTCTATTCATAACAAGCCTTATCCTGCTTAGATGATCCACTGTGGATGTAAACGCTATCCAAATTCGACTGGACCAACTATACTTCCCACGTTAAAACTGTTCTTATTGGAATGATGCTGAAGCCGATAATGGTCCATAAAGTACTTCTCGATGTCTTCTCATTCTGCAGTTAATGTATTATTAACTCTACTAGTATAAAAGCGCGTTAAAATTACGGGAAACCGTTGTTGAATGATTAACGAAAATTATAGAATTTAACTAAAACGAATTTGTCTGTACCTCCATAATGCACACACTCTTTACTTATTTCATCAGTCTCGAAGTAATTCTTTAATCACCACATTTTTAATAACAACTACACAGAAAAATGGAATGTTATCGTAAACAAAAGTATGTGTGCATTCTGAAAGAGATTAAATTACACGCTTGAGTCTTTTTACTGTATTCTAGGTCAGGAAATAGAAAACATAGTGCGGACATTCCGACACAAATTTTCAACTCTTTCGACTGTACAAGTGATAAACGATATTTGGTAGTAATAAACGTTTATTTTCCTTTGTGTTTTAAGACCAAGTAGATGACATATGTGTAAAAATGTAAAAAGAATATTTATTAATTAACATTTATTTACCACTTAAAACTTTTTAAACATTGACTCTATAACGTTAGTAATAGTAGGCCTATTTGTAGTCAAATTTAAGCATTAAGCCTAATACATAAACATAACATAAGGCTCAGCTGATACATTTTTGGTAAATTTTATTTTGCTTTTGGCTACAAGTCAGTGTCATAAAACTTCTGAATTAAACTATTTTGTTGTTATATCACCGAAGTTATCAAAAAAAAAGAATAAAACAACATAAACACCATAGTTGGTCTAAGAACAATCAGGTGATAGTTTTTTTAGCTATGCGACGATATATATTGTTGAGCATTACAAAAAAGGACCGTGAAAGCGTTCTCGACAGAGTGACAAGGGGAATAAGCTTTTTATAGTTAGTGGTGTAGCTTTGTCTCCATTTAGCGTTTCAATGGGTCAGATTACTATGGTTACTGTAGGAGATCCATTTTTACACAAGAAGTGATATTCTTATATGATAACTTCTTACAATATTCTGTTTCGAAACACATTTTTTAGGAGTTTGTGATGCCAATTTTATGTTCTACTCATATGATCACATGCCTGGGAATGTATATATATATATATTGCAATTAATCGTACATGTCAGCAGTTGCTATGTTAAAGTTTGACTTATATTTCTATCCATATTATGAAGCCAACTTGTTAAGACAATTACAAAAAAAACAACATTAATGCAACCTAACTCATTGATTTACTTGTGTTTTCCTTATACTACATTGTGTGTTTCATTCTCCTTGAGTGAAACTAAAGAGCACATTTAAGTTGGTGGAATTAATAAAATGTGTTTTTGATGTTTTGGCACTATTATAAAGGAACTTCTGTCTTTTGGATGTTTTGGCACTGTACTATTATAAAGCAACTTCTGTCTGTATGTGACGAAATGTTTGCAACTTCTCGACTTCCGATCATCCTGAAACTTTCAGGGTTTCTGGAATATGTCCCAAAGTGACCTTAAAACCATTACATTATTCATTTTTAATTTGTAAGAGTTTGAAAACTATTATAATTTTCCTCCTTACTACTCACTCTCTTGGTGCCTACAAATAAGGCACACGTACGCCGTCCCGACAACTACGTGAAGCCGAAAAACATTGCCCGCGCGAATACCTCTTGTTGGTGAGATATAATTACGTATTTAATATTCTAGTCATACTGTGAAGAAATATTAAATCATAAATTGTGTCACAGTAAGTTGAAGCTATACATGCTTGTAAGCCTTGGAATTTTGAATTTCTGTGACGAAGTTGATGTAGAGCATGTTTTTGTGGTGAGAAAGGATCTTCATGATTTCAAAGTTTTATTTATTTTATCAAATAAAGTTTAGATAACTTGAAATGTTTACTACGATATTATGATAATTTAGTAAATATAGTTGCCGCTGAAGTGCTGAGAGCCAAGTAAAGTTTATATTTAGAAAATAAACCTTTGAAAAAATAGCTATAAACTACTTCTTCGTGGAGAAGCCGTTACTTAATGTGTCGTAATAATATTTCACTTTCCCATGTACACATTTCTTTACCTCTATGGTATGTCTAATGAACAAGGATATACAAAATTATGTTTAGACGAAAACTATTATTTAACAAACAAATACAGTGAGATATTAAGCGCAATAGAAATTTGAATAAGCAACTGTTCCGGTCAATTATTTTTGCCAACGAAGCTATCACGGCTATGAAACAAATATAGTGTTCAAAATGCTGTAAAAGCTGGAACTTAATACATTAACAGATCTGACAAGTTAGACCTGTAGAGTAAAAATAAGCTTGAGTCCGAATCCAGCCTATATTTGCTTATATTTCCGAGGTAATTTTTAAACTTGATAGAACCATGATATCCTTCTTAAAAATTAATAAATTATCTAAGTTTGTATGTTGTACTAGAGCTTAAGAAAGAACACAGACATAAATATCGATGTTCTGCGTCTGATCTGCGACTCTATATATCAATATATACTATATTAATAAACTAGCTGGAGTACCCGCCCCGGAAGTTATGAAAATTCATGATTAATGAAAGGTTATCTTAGAACATGAAAATTGCTTCCCTTAAAAACGCAAAATGCAAAACTGAAAATTTGTTTGTATATCCCCATGGACCCGATAAACTTCCATACCATATTTGGTGAAGATCCATCCACACCTTGCGAAGTAGTTACATGGACATACAACAGACAGTACTATTATATGTATATTGATGAGTGAAGTTAAAGACATACATTATAATAATAAACATTTAACAAAGTGTAAAGACAAATTTTACTAACTTTGGCGATAGAAATTTCTATATAAAAATGTTTAATAAAGGCATAATTAAATCATTTCTGTGCACATGCATGCTACGTTTTATACTATATGGGCGTATTTTAATGATAAGCATTAGATATAAAAGTATGAAATTTCATAAAGTCAGAGTACTCACGTGACGAAATGATTATTGCTTATCAAGCTTTGTTACATCTAATACATAGCCAGGCGTATCCTGGATCGAGTTAGTGGTATATTACTGAATACGCTATGCATTTTCAGCTATGGTTGCATGGTAAATATAACAGTTAACAGTAACCATGTAGGCGGCGGGTGCTGTTAACTGTTCAAAATTAGAGACGACTACGCCTGAATCTTGGAGTCCCTGATCTTTCCGTTTAATTCATGTGTCCATAATGTTCCCTGATCTTTCCGTTTAATTCATGTGTCCATAATGTTCCCTTCAAGTTGAAAATACCACACATCTAGTTTTTAACTTCAGCTGATAAGATTTATTTTAATTTATCTGAATTATTTCATATCTTCTCTGATCTCTCTCAATAACTCCGATACAACTGACATACGACTGTCTTGAATTATGTTAACGTTCTATAGTACTCCTCTTTTTATTAAATGTATTATAAGTACAGTATTTAAAAGTAAGAGTTTATTTTTTCGAAGGGAACACATCGGTAAACACTTGTTACAAGGGTGATATTGTTAGCTTATTCAAAATGTTCCGTCATATTCGTATTTATTTACGTCCTCGCCAGAGTAACATCACACTTATCATCATAATAATAATAAGTATTCAAGAACACTATAAAAGCCTACATTGGTTTTTGCGTGACAGAATATTTGTGCTCGTCTGTGTCTCTACAGTAAGTTTGAGGACTTATAATGTTTAAATTCGGGGTTAGATACTCGCAGGACACAGCACAGATAACTTATTGTGTAGTTATGCGTATAAATTCAAATCAGACAGACAGTATATTTGCTAATGTAGGAAGTATACTACGTTTCTGAATCACGTACGTGTTGAAATTAAAATAGTAAAAGGTTTTTATATATAACAATGATTTTAGGGAATATCTTGAAAGTTACTGTTACAATTATTCATCACGATATTGTTTTGAATCCTTTTAAAATTCAGATTGGTGAGATCGAAACTATGATCATTGTTAGGTTCAAACATATAGACAAATCCTGCTGAATACTCGCAACTAAAACTTATTCTTGCATGCAGTTTCAATAGGATATATTATTTCAATTATATATCCTGATTTTATTCAGGTTTTTATCGACTTTTTAAAAAGTAAAAAAAACAAAAACGCTTTCATAACTTACGACCTCTTTTTTTTTAGAAACTCATATAAAGCTACAATGTTTGCCAGTCTTGCTCTATATATTGTGCCACTTTCAGTTCATAATTATTGTAATTAAACTATTGAAATAAGAGACACTCGAAACTATGATCACTATATACAAGGTGAACTTTAACGAAATCCTCTAATGAAACTACAAAGGATACTAATTATTTTGTATTTCATGTAGCTTTTTATAAGGAATCTTTATATTGCACATATATTTGTAAAAATAGTCAACATTTGGCACATTTCTAATGTTAGACTGATACAGTGATAACGGCAAGTACAGCTTAATTATAAAGAAATGACTTTTGTGTTATAGATTCCTTTTCCATTTATCTGTGGATTCTTTACGGCCCACTCTCTCTCTCTCTCTCTCTATATATATATATATATATATACAGATTCATAATATCCATGCCTTACCCTCGAAATAATTACAGTGCTTTGGAAGAACGAAGTCAAGTAACTATGGTATTTATTGCAAAACTATTAAGGCTATCTGCTGCTATCCCTAATTTAAACGAGTGACCAGAAAGAAAGCAGCCAATCAGTTACCATCCTCGCTAAAGAATTGTCTATAACTCTTATAACGCAACCACGGCTTAAAGTAAGGGGAATATTTTTTGGTTTCGCACGGATTCGAACTACGCTCGCCAGTTCAGAAATCCAGAGCTATACCTCTACCATAGCGCCAACCCGTGCCCGAGTCAAGTAACATCGTTTCGCAGTTCAATGTTTGATAATCTCGTAGCTTAACAAAATTTGTAAGATATTCAGTAACAAATTTGACGCAATGAATGACATCTCAAAAACACGATAAAGTTTATTTGTAACCAACCTCGAAAAAACAAAATTAATGTCATAAATTACACTGAAAAACTTGCGTTAACGAATAATTTACATTGTTAAGTTTTAAGAAATATTATATATGTTTGTGTGTGTGTGTGTGTTCTAATTTTTTAGGAAGTTAGCAAATTTTACCGTTTGGTTCATCATGGATTCGAATAGTATTTCCCGTAGATTTAACGAAAAGCAAAACAAAACAAAAATTCATAAAGTTTTCAATATAAATGTACATATGAATTTATTATTTGTATTTCGTCTTATTTATTATTATTATTATCATGATATTTTGGTAGGAAAACTGGGTGCCTGCTCTCTGGTCAGTAATTCAAGATTAGGGAAGGCAGAAAACTTATTGGGCGAAGGGTTTGGGACCTCAGTGGAGTCCATAGACAGAGCTAATATTGAGAAGGAAATGCTCTCAGGGCATTATAAAAACTGATGTTTTGTTGACAATATTTTTTTCCATAGAACGGTAGATATTCATAGTGATTATGTTAAAGAAACATAAAATGTTACAATTTGTATTAACTATAATAAAACTGTTTTATAGGCCTACAGAAGTTTTTAAATTATTTCAAACTTTAGTAGTGTTTTGAAATGAATATATATAACTAAAAGCACTAATCTAATTTACTGTTTAAAATTTTACAGCGTTTTCTTGGTGTCAGGAGTTGCTAACACTTAGCGGAATACTGTTTTCTACGAAATCTTTTATGACCTCGATACTCATCTGAGTTTACTTATATACACCACGTAAAAACTAAAAGAAAATGTTTATATTGAGGATGAGTTTATAATGACAACTATTTTTATATCCAGACTCTCACTCATTCTCTGATAAACCTAATCATTCCTAGATTATCCACATTGTGAAGCTTTTTATTAGTCACACAAAATTTCTGATTAAATGGATGTGTATTTCAGGTAATTGTATAATATTCTCCAAAAATTGAGGCCATGGAATCGAATATTTTTGTTGTTGCCTATTACTAATAAAATTACCAGATATTGTATCACTACAGAGACAATCTAATTATGCAAACTTTGATCACTTTTTGCCGATATCTATATAAATTTTCACGTCTTTGCGCTTTTAGCGCAATCCTGCACAATGAGCTTTCTGCACTGTGTCTACCAAACCTCGTCCATTAGCGTTATAAGTCTCCAGAAATCAAGCCTTATTTATAATATTATTCGAAATTAAAAATGCTTTATAGTTCGAAATGTACGATTCAGTACAAAAACAGATTAATTTCTGTGACGTTTAAAACTCTCATAGACGTTATAAGGAAAGTGTGGACGATTGTTTGGTTGATTGTTATTAAGCACAAAGCTACCCAATAGACTATATGTGCTCTGTCTACCCCGGGTATCTAAACCCGATTTTTTAGTGTCGAAAGCCTGCAGATTTGCCGCTAAGCCACTGGAATGTAGGTGTGATCGAAGTGTCAGGATTCTATTTACAGGCTTTACCGTTATGTTATTCCATACAAGTAGGATCTATGTTAACATTCGAAGAAAATTCGAGACACATTATTTTTTATCTTGCTCTCCAGTGGCACAGCGGTATGTCATCGGACTTACAACGCTAAAAACCGGGTTTAGATGCTATCTATATGAGCAGACTGCTTGACAATAACTATTGCAGTGTGAGCTGAATTAAGTTCGTCAGGAGTAATTTTCATCAGTTTTATTTAAGCCGCATCATTATTAGGAACACTGGAACAGTGGCCAGTTTTTTAACTCGTAGTCAGAAATTTGCGAGTTCGAGGCTTGTTCACAACATGTTGTTGTGTCCTTGAGAAGACAATTTACCTCAAATAGCATAACATACCTGCCTTCCGCTCCAGAGTTCAAGGCCCCCTCATGATTCACAGAGACCTCAACATACCGATCACTCTCGTATATTGTTCCAGTTAAGTCTATAGTTGCTCCAATGATGGTCAATATTTAAAAAACCCTTTGAGATGCCTGCATGTGTCCAAACTTCGGCCTTTTTAACATGTGAACTTTTCTTCTTCATCGGGATTCGGTCCATGTTTTGGACCAGGGAGGGACAGATTCAGCGTAGACCTCTTCCTCACTCTCTGGAATTGTTATTTTGTTTGCACTGTAACCGAATCCTAGGTAATATCACTTGTTACTTTGTTGTTGCATTACTCACAGTATGTTAAATTTTGTCCATTGTCCGAATTTTTAATTAAGATACTTTTCTCGTTCCACGTCCAGTTTGTGGGGTAATATTAATTTGTATATTTTTACTAGGTTCACTTATGTATGATCGCACTATTAATCCGTGTTCACAATACAGTTCCACTTAGCAGTCATATACAAACACATAATCCTATTTTTACATATAAAACCCTTTTAAAATAGAGCTACGTTTATGTCTAGAATTCAGTTAGCCTAGCACTGTTTGGCTGTAAGATATTTATGATGTTTAGAGAGGAGAGGTACTTAGGGCTTGGTTCATCATGTATTATGTAACTCTCTAGCTTGCTCATTAGTTCATTTTTGTTAATGCTTTTCTTATAGTATTGAAGCGAGTTACCAAGGAATCTGTCTGATAAAATTTTAATAGGTGTGTAGAAATTCTGAGTTTGTTGATCATGGGACTCTATATGCTTTCGATAAAATAGAGTTTTGTATTTGCTGTAGCCTGTTGATGTGTGTGTTTTTGATACATTTACTCATGGTCTTATGTATGTTCTGTAATTTTTTAATATGTTTTCTGGTGAAGCTCCTTGTTTGCTGCCAGTCAGACTCCTTAAGTAACTCGCTCTTTCCCAAATTCTGTTTTTATGCTATTAATGTGTGGTATCCAGTTTAATTTTGAGTCAAATCTAATCCCTAAGAATTTTGCTGATGTTGCTTCCTGTAAGAGAGTCCCATCTAGATATAATTGTGGTATTAATTTGCTTGTTTTATACGATTTTGTTAATAATATGGCTTGTGTTTTGTGCGTATTTATTTTAATTCTTCACTTATTGCGGGACAATTCTATTTCGTTTAGTAGTGGTTGTATATTGTATGTTGTCGTTGTTGGGTTTGGGACACTCTTCCAGATTGCAACATCATCTGCAAACTGTGAGCAAAAAGTGTGGTTAATAACATGTGATCGAGATTATGAACACCGTTTCAAACGTGGTGCCTCTAGTCTTCCGAGGGGGACAGGAACACAAAATCCCATGATATATTTGAATTTAGTGACCCTAAGAACCTGGATGACTTGTTTAACCACCATGGCAAAGAAGCTACGTCGTACAGATAAAGACTCTCCCCGGGACACTCCAAGTTCGATCCTACTAGTTCCAAAACTATGGGAGGAGTTGCATATAAAGTAACAAGCTGTATTGTTTCAGTCTATCCAGCAGTATAATGGTTACCAACGGGTTGCTGGGGGTGGACTGGCATCCCCTGATCGTCGCGGGTTCGAAACCCTGACCCTTTCAGCCGTGGGGATATTAAAATGTGATGGTCAATCCCACTATTCGTTGGTAAAAGAGTAGCGCAAGAGTTAGCGGTGGGTGGTTATGACTAGTCTTTCAGTGCTAAATTAGATACGGCTAGCGCAAATAGCTCTTTTGTAGCTTTGCGCAAAATTCAAAACAAACTTTAAGCCGTGGGTGCGTTATAAGGGCAACAGTCAATCCCTTAGCGTGGATGGTAGTTGGTAAGGTGCTTCCGACTGGGTGTCGTTTCTCTGGTTCAAATTAGGGAAGGCAGAAAATAGCCGTAGTAGCTTCGCCACAAATACAAAATTCCCTCTATATTTGTATCTGTACTAATTTTTATACAAAGGCTTAAAAACATGAGTATAAAACAATATTACCGTACCAGTGATAGAGTGATCAGAGGCTAAGTAGCATTTAGAGAATAACAAAATATAAGCCGTAAAACACCAATTTGAACCAATAACTCACAATGCCGTTCAGTGCTTGCTAGTAGAATAAAACAACCCGAAAAAAAATATACTAGGAACTCAAATTATATATTAAAGTACAAAATAATTAATATAATTACATTTACGTTGATTTGTTTTAATGATAAAATAATCCTGGTCTCAGGTCTGGTTTCAGACGAATAGTGAGTCTCAGATTTTAAATGTTATATATATATATATGTCGACTAAAATAATAGAACATTTTATGAGTAAGATTACTCTAGTATTTGTTAATATTGTATATTAATGAAACATGTGTAATACAGTTAGTTTACAATGTTCACCACTGAACTAAGATATTTTATCGTATGAAAAGAAACGAAACCGCAATGCTTAAAGCTAGAAACAAACAAAAAACCATATATCATTCAATTTGTTACAAGCTCAGAAGTAGGAGAAATTGATTTAGAGTAGATCAATGATAAATACTTATAAAACTCTCCTAAAACTGGTTGAAAACAAATGTAAGAAAACGTATATGCATACGTGATTTATTTTTATACAAAACACATTAAATTATATCTTTTACTATATAATGTTGAAGTAATTGACCAAACAGAGCCTAACGTACATAACAGCTCTCCATTATCCAGTCATTGTATGGTAACAAGTAACATAAATGATCATTAAATGTTTATTCTTATCCATATATGTTTTATATGCCGATTACAGTTTTTCGTTATTAACATATTTATTTGCTTGTGTTTATTTATTTTAAACACAAAACCACACAATGGACCATTTGCGCTGTATTAATAGCGGGAAATCGACCGACCCTCAAATATTAGCGTTGTAATACAAGGCTTAGTGAACTATTTTGATGATCCTGTAACATACTAACAAAAACATCACGATAACAAGAACCAACTACATTCAAGTAGGCCTACAGCTAATTTAGTATATCAAAGTATGTGAGTGTGACTCACCTTAATTGCATCACACCCTATAGATTTTGAGCTAAATTCAGGCTGTCTTACGCACGCGCACAAACACACAAGTCTGACGTTTCTACTAGGGGTGCGTATCTCATCATAGATGTCGATACGATCGGTAACTAGCTACTGATGCCGCGATACGATACGTATCTAGATACAGAAGTTTTACCAACGGTTTGTTAAAAAGTTTGAGAGTCTTGTCTCTAATTAATTATCTATATAACTAACATTGTCTTATAATAAGACAATGTTAGGTTTGATGAACTAGATGACAGCTGGCAAGAGAAGTAATATAAAAAGTTAATATCTGTCTATCTATTTTGTTATTGTTAATTTGTTCTGTTCCTTTGCATGTAATATTTTTGATAAAAGAAATGAAGACAACATGCAGTACTCAATACTCATCTTCCTTTATTGAATCATTAATTTTTAGCAAAAATACTTTATTAGAAATTCTGATTTTTTCTGTACAAAAGACTTGTAATGTTTACTGAAAGCTTGCCAAATTTCGTAAAGATACATAAATCGTATCGTATCGATACAATCGTATCACGGTTTCATGATATGATATCGTATCGCCACACCTTTTGTTTCTAATTACATTGTCAGTAGAAAACAACAACAACACGGAGACAGAAGTAAATAATAGTAAGAAAATACAGCTAACGAAAAATTATTTTCACCTTTACCTGAATATCACGCTACAAATAAACAGACTGCTATATATGTATATAGTGTTTCTTTGTTGAATTTCTCGCAAAGCTGCCCAAAAGCTATCCCTAATTTTGAAGTGACAAACAAGACAGCATGCAGCTAGTCACCACCATCCACCGCAAACTCGTGTAATACTCTAATCGTATTTTACCATTACTCTTATAACGTACCCACTACTCCAAGGTGCCGGGCTATTTTTTGGGGGGGGGGGGCAATAACAGGGTGCGAACCACGGAACCTTTAATACACAGGCCGGGACGTTAACTAATGGGCTCCTGTATATAGTGTATCCCCTAAATATTAATACACAACAAAAGTAATTTACTCTCTTTTCTTATGCGAGATTATTGTTTTTCAAACTTGAAGTAAGCCAACATTCGAAAAGTACAATGCTGTGAAAGCTATAGAGATTCATGTGAAAAGGTTTGAAATTTTCAGAACTAATTTCCATGAAGATGTACTACAGCCTATATTAAATACTGTTGTCACATTAGTTTTAGAAAACTAACATACTTATATTACTAAATTATTCTAAAACAGTTTACAGTTAGGGCCTTTTCAAAATGTTCTAAAGTTGTAATAGAAGTTTTACATTTAGATTCTTGTCTAGACATGTAAATCTCCCTAGAACAGAAAGAAGTTATATAGTTAGGGACTTGTCTAATATGTTCTAAAGTAGAATAAATGTTTTTTTTTTAATTTTCTTAAGTTACAACACAATGTATTCACTCAGGGCCTTGTATAATATGTTCTAAAGTAGAATAAATGTTTGTTTTTTTAATTTTCTGAAGTTATAACACAATGTATTCACTCAGGGCCTTGTATAATATGTTCTAAACAAGAATAAATGTTTTTTAAAATATTCTGACGTTATAACACAGTGTATTCACTCAGGGCTTTGTATAAAATGTTCTAAAGTAGAATAAATGTTTTTTTTAAATGTTCTGAAGTTATAACACAATGTATTCACTCAGGGCCTTGTATAATATGTTCTAAACTAGAATAAATGTTTTTAAAAATATTCTGAAGTTATAGCACAAGGTATTCACTCAGGGCCTTGTATAAAATGTTCTAAAGTAGAATAAATGTTTTTTTTTAATGTTCTGAAGTTATAACACAATGTATTCACTCGGGGCCTTTATAATATGTTCTAAACTAGAATAAATGTTTTTTAAAATGTTCTGAAATTATAACACAATGTATTCACTCAGGGCCTTGTATAAAATGTTCTAAAGTAGAATAAAGTAGACTCAACAACCCCCACCACCAAAATACACGTGTGCTTGATAATATTTGGTCTATGGTTGCTAATAGTTTTGGTATATATTTCTATATGTGCCAACAAATAAAATAAATGCGCTCGGAAAATGTTTATCTGATACAGATAATGTCATATGAATATTACTTGTTGCAATGTTTATGATATATATATATATGTTAGTATATCTATGTCAAATATTTATTTTGAAGAAACAAGTTATTTAAGTATACAACTGTCAAGTCCGATAACTGTTGGTATATCCTTAGTGGTTCAAAAGTAGTTGATGTTATTATGCTATTGGTAAATGGGACGGTGAACTTGTCATGCGTCGTAAATGATATAAGTAAGTGTAAGCCTAATCCGTTTTGTGTGTGACAATTGATCGTGACACTATAACTAGTAGATAAGGGTATAATAGATCAAGTATGTTAATTTTAGTATTGGCATGATCAACAAATATTGACATATTCCTGTTATCAGATAAATATCAGAATGTTTGTGACTTGTGGCAAAAATAATTATTTGTATTTGTCTGACTATTCTTGTATGAGTAAAATCATTTTACATACGTGTTTGGCTGATTACTGTTTGTATACTACTTTTATCAGAATATCTGTAAACAAAATGGTGTGATATCCATTGCTAGGTATTGTGATATGCTATGCCTAGTACTAGTTAGTTTTTGTCAGGTACGTTTCGTATATGTATGTTTGTACTTGGCTGATAACTACTGGTATACTGTAAGCTTCTAAATATGGCTGGTATCTGTTATGTTATAATCGTTATGTATTTAGTTATTATATTTTATAACGGGTAAATGGTTAGTTCAACTCACTGCTTTCTGTTGCAGACAAATTAAGATTTATTAAGATTATGAATATACTTGAAAATACTCGCCTATTAGACAAATGTGAAATTATACTTTTATTCGAAGTGTTAAGCTCTCATTGTTTCTGTAATTAAAGAAATAAACTGTAAATTAGATAATTGAAATGTTAGTAGCTTTACTGCGTCGGTAACTCGTACAATGGAAAATGATGTGTATATAGATTAAACGGTCTGTTATCAACTGCATGTCTTTATTGTGGTGTGTTTTAGATAAGAAGTGTGTGCAACTTACGCAATAAAATATTCATTCTCGTTGGTTTAACCGATGACATGTGTTGCGCAGTATGTTTACAAGCAGATATACAGAGAACTTTTCACAAGAATAACTGCTGATGTTTAACATTGATAATCACCAAAATCCTTAACACGACACAGAATTAACACTCAAGGAACAATTGATTTCCAGTCACCAGTTCATAAAGTTGTAAAACGTATACATTACTAATAAACATAAAAAGCTTGGGACGGGAAGAAGTAAGCCTCCCAATTCAGCTGGGGCCCTACGCCATGGAGTAATTTGCATATATGTGTGTGTTAATACAGCCTGACTTGAAAGGTTTCAAAGAAACTGCAATTTGGAATCCCCTCCCACATGACGCTCTTCATTATAACAGTAGCGAATCAGAATCTTGTCTAAATCTTCAAATATTTCTAGGATTATAGCAGTAAGTAAACTTTTCTTACAAAAGAGCTAGATCATAACTCCTTCCCGCAGAGATTACGAGCGGTTTCTCTTAAAGTAATAAAACGATATAAACGTGCATTTCCAAGTTAATAATTAATCAATATTAAAGTCAGATATGGAAATTTTTACAACACATAGATACACCACAAATATGTTTGTATATAAAACTATTTTGAATAGTACCTATTCAATGGTTTGCTGTTTAAATGATTCAACTTTAAGATTTCTTAAACAAATTACTAGATGATTAAACTGTTGCGTGGACTTATATTACTAACTAAGCATTAGCGTTTATTTCTGTGTTCATCTTTTGCTTTATTGTTTGAATGAATGATTATTAAGATGCGTTATTATTATTGATATTAGTAATACAGTTTCGTTCAGGTTATCTGCCGTCGTTGGCAATTCTGAAAATTATAGTCACCGAAACGTCATAATTATTATAAATTTGTAGAGTTTTAATAAAAACGTTGTTCTATTTATCTTTTCGTCTTGTTTTCCTATAGTGGATTTGTTTTATGTAGTGTTCTTCACTAACGAGCTCACTTGGATTTAGGACAGCGTATATCAAATTCACAAGTTTGTTAAAGTTTAATGAGTAATAAAGCATTTATTGTTTCACGATGAACTTGTAATTAACAATGCAACACCATGTCATGCATCTGACGTTTATGCCTGGCATCAGTTTTTATAGACTTAAATGGTTGGACCTAACCAGTGATGGCTGACACTATATCAAGTTGGAGAGACTATTTGCTTCCGACGCATAAAGAGACCTCCCGGCTTAGAGCGTTATCGCACAAGCCCAATGAGACAGAGGACTGTACACGTGTGGCAAAATAGGGATATTAGGAAAGTTCATATGGTGAAAAATAATCTTGAGCTTCATCTCGATAAGTAATAAAACAAACCCAAACAGCCTGGCAGAAATTGTGTAGACTACTTATGGTAACTTACGGACCCGATACACAAGCTACGTGCACAAATACAGACAAAGTAACTGAAACGACCAAAATCGTTATGATGCTGTAGCTAAGTGCAGAAAATTGTACCACGATTTCATAGGACTGGATAAGTACTGATTACGACAAGAAATTTTACAATATTTCTAATGCTGCATTTAGGCTCAAACAGAACACCTTTCAACAAATGACATGAAAATACATCCTATTCTCGTCACCATAATCTAAATCTATAAAATTCGGAGACACTGCGAACATTAAATGTACTCAGCTGTCGTTGTTTCAAAGTCGAGAAGTTCTGAAATAGTGTAGGTGTACTTCTCATTACTCAGTGTAAGTGTACTTCTCATTACCCACGTCGCTTTAAAAGAATATTCAAAATTTATATTTATTAAGAACAACTAGTAATATAGCACGCCTGTATATAATAATGTTTTTTGATTTGTCGAAAAACTGTAAACGTAGGTTATAGCGTACACCTTCGTCAGTACCGAGATGTGGGAAAGAATTGGATGTTTGTATTCTCAGAAACGCCTTTATACAGAGAATTTCAGGTTAAAGCCAGATCCTATATGACACGTAGGTTATAGAGTACACCTTCGTCGGTACCGAGATGTGGGAAAGAATTGGGTGTTTGTATTCTCAGAAACACCTTTTTACAGAGAAATTCAGGTTAAAGCCAGATCCTATATGACACGTAGGTTATAGAGTACACCTTCGTCAGTACCGAGATGTGGGAAAGAATTGGGTGTTCGTATTCTCAGAAACACCTTTTTACAGAGAAATTCAGGTTAAAGCCAGATCCTATATGACACGTAGGTTATAGAGTACACCTTCGTCAGTACCGAGATGTGGGAAAGAATTGGGTGTTTGTATTCTCAGAAACACCTTTATACAGAGAATTTCAGGTTAAAGCCAGATCCTATATGACACGTAGGTTATAGAGTATACCTTCGTCGGTATCGAGATGTGGGGAAAGAATTTAGTGTTTGTAGCCTCAAAAACACCTTTATACAGAGAATTTCAGGTTAAAGCCAGATCCTATATGACACGTTATGATTTTGATTTTTGACGTAACAAATAAATTGAATTAAATTATTACCTTAACATGTTAATTAAATCTCTATGTGTGAACATAAAACTGTTCTCTGCCTGTATGTAAGCATTATTATGATTTACTATATATATATATATAGGAAATATTTAAAATTATGATTAACTTCCACTTGTGTGGTTGTTGCTTAATATTGTGTTATTAACCCTTACCGTAATCCTGATGTGTAAATGAATTAAATAGAACTGATAATAATTAGACCTCACTTACTTAATATAGTTCATACCATAACAGCTGTTGTTCATGCAACTGATGTTATAAATAGCGCCTAGACCATTATTACGTCTGTTGTATCCCAGCCGGCTTGATGATGGTACTGGGATTCTGCCCACTTGTTGGCACTCGATAGAGCAGATATAATTGGGTTGACATGCTATTACATATTGTTCTTTGCCTTCACTCATAAGTCTCCCAGTAGCTCACAAGTCTTACGACTCTAAAACTTTGGTTTCGATACCCGTGGTGGGAAAATCAAAGCCCGTTGTGTAGCTTTATACTTAACAACAACCAAACCAAATCACTCATAAGTTCTTAAAATTGTATGGTTGTTGCTAAAATGAGAATGACCATTATTATTTGTTTTTATAGATTCGGGAGTTGAAACGTTTTTATGACCGTGGCTTTAGTTTCAGGCAATAGATATAAGAGATAATTTCCAGTATGCACACGAAATGACTAAGATATTTGTATTCATAGCAAAGCTAGTTAGGCTATCTGTTTATATTGAACTACAGACCAGATGGAATACAGCCAGTCCTACCACCATCATCTACGCTAAGAGATTGACTGTCACTCTTATAACGCACCCACAACTTTTAAAGTGCGGGGAATATTTTGTGTTATAGCACAGACTCGAAACCGGTTCGCTAACTCTGTAATCCAGATCTCTACCACAGGGCCAACCCGCGCCCAATTAAAATACAAACAATTAGTTGTACATTTTTTGTCAAACTGAATTACATTTATGAGCCTGTAGATTCATTACCATATTTTAAATTAGCTGAAAGCAATTTATCACATATTTCCTAAGGGACCTCACCTGAAGTACAAACTAAAATCGCCTGAAAAAAGTCTTCCTATTTCATACAATAAATTAAAGTTAAATTTGAAAAAAAGTACACTTTCGGTTTCATTATTATTTTTTTTTACGTATGTAATATACAATTAACTATTCCAAAGTTGTACATATTAATATGACTTATACCACAGGCTTAGACTTTTATTTTGTTAAAGTATGTCAACATGTATGCATTAAAGGTGGCCTTTTCATAAGATAAACATTTGCGAGAATTTTTCTTTCACTAATATTTCAGTATTACTTAACTTAATAAGGTGAATGAGTTTATTAATTGTAATCAGGAGTTCAACTTTTGTATTTGATGAATTTGGTGAGTAAGGATACGAACAAGCTTAAAGTTTACAAGAGATTATAAATTCGTAACCTAAAAACGTTGCTATATATATATGTGTGTGTGTGTGTGTATTTAAATATATATATATATATTAATGAACCATATTAAATCATTCGAATTGCAAAATAATAATGTTTCATAATGTATATTTCAAAGAAAAGATGTTAAAATATCAAGTTGACACATATTCAATGTTTAGTCATGTAATTGTAGTGTTAAATTGTCTAACTTAAACACACAGAAATAACGTATAAAAATAACTTGATAAACTTCATATTCAACATCTAGATCTTATTCTTGTGCTTACTTTACGGAAATGAGTATCATTATAAAATATATATTTAAAAAATTAGCTCGAAATACTTTGAAAACGTAAGTAATTTTTCTATTCTTTTGAGAACTGACTATTGTTATGTTCAGTTATTGATGAGAAGGAAATAACAAATATTTTTAAAATCACAACTGTTTCAAAATTGGAAATGATATAAAATAAAGCATTTACAAAACAGTGACAATAATACAAATAATACTTAATATGCAAATGACAAATGTTTGGGAATACAAGGAAGCAGCTGAAAATGTCTAGATTTTCAGTTGTGTAGCCTGCAATTTCTCAGCTGGAAATGTCTAGATTTTCAGTTGTGTAGCCTGCAATTCCTCACGTTCTAAAGTATTGTTGGCTAACAGGTATATTCTTAAAATCTGACCCCCAGTGTCACAGCGGTAAGTTTGAAAACTTATAACGCTAAAAACTGGGTTTCGATACCATTAGCGGAAACAGCAAAGATAGCCCATTGTATAGCTTTTGTGCTTAAAAAACAAATAAAACTAAAACTTTTTTTAAACAGTCGGAGACTTTTAAACGTAACACGTAACCAATGTGTCTTTTATATAAATTATACAATAAAATAATTAAGTGACTCTTTACTTTGTTCCTCAGGGGTCCGCAGTAAGTTTACTGACTCACAAAGCTGAAATCCGGAATTCTAGTTCTCGCGGTGGACAGAGTGCAGTTTACCTATCGCGTGGCTTTGCACTAAGAGTGCACTTTACCCATCGCGTAGCTTTGCACTAAGAAAACACAATGAATATCTACTTAAGCATTCATATTTGTTCTCAACTGTGTATCCAGTTAATAAAATATTAACAGAAAGAATTAGGACTAATGAGACGCTCTAACCCATCTTAGGAAATGTATCTCCCTAAAGTTCCTGATAAAATGTCTCGGCATTATTGTGTCCTCATGTTTTATACGTGCATCATATATTTAATAGCAAATACTTTATAAAACGTAATTTTTACTCGGGTTTTGAAAACATCTATGAATTTGAACAAAAGAAAGCCAACTTGTTAGACCTTGTATACAAAGGTATATATATTTATAACTCCAACAAATATGAAAAATATTTAAAACTTAGAAACTAAAAACATGTTTACTTATCCTAAAATGTGACCTTTTAACGATAACAAAACATGTTTATTATTTTCAGTAGAAAAGTAAAATACTTTTTTTTTATTCATCTACGCAAACAAGGAATAGAAAAAAAAAACACTTTATTATCCGACCACAAACTTCTAAATAAGCGATACTACTAGTTACATAAGTTCAGATTTGTCTAAATACCACTGCTATATTCTAAATTCAAATATTACATGATTTTTACACACTGTACTACGTTCGATGTATTACAATTCCATTTCATAATCGGATCGGTCCCTATGAATTCAGTACGATCATTATCGGATAGATACACAGAATAACTATATTCATACTTACTTCTCTGTAACTCAATTCAGTATATGTAAAAAAGCATTATTCAAATTCAGCTATTCTTAAGCAATGGTTTATAAAGAAAAATAGCAAAATTCCTATCATACATATGACTATCAAAATATTGTGTTATCACAAAAGATAATAGTCTCTCAAAACCGAATGTACGTATATATATATATATATATATATATATATACACATACATTCGGTTTTGAGAGACTATTATCTTTTGT
>NW_013665641.1:945944-959363 GCF_000517525.1 Limulus polyphemus | reverse complement strand
CAAAAGATAATAGTCTCTCAAAACCGAATGTATGTGTATATATATATATATATATATATATATATACAAAGAGACTAAGGTTAGCAGTTTCTTATAAAAACTTGATGTATATATGCATAAATAGTGCCTAGCAATTTTAAACTAAATAAAGAAAAAGCAAACTAAGAATCCATCTGTAAGAATCCACAATGTAATTATTTCTGCTTATACGTTCGTACAATTAATTTAGTTGCAGTAATTATACAATTTGATACAGAGTAAACAGAGTGGTTACATAACTGTCTTGGTAAACTCACGGAGTTAATCGGTTTTAATATATTGTTATATGATTATAATTACGAAAGCTTGGTTCCATATATAGTTTCAATAAAACGTTTAAATATACAATTCACTACACTAGAAACTCAAAACCACCTCAATAACATGTGAGATTACACATAAGGCCTGCCAGAAGCAACAAAACAAATCTTCAAAACATGCCCTTAATTACTATTGTCAACGCCAACGTACACAAGTTAGCATGCTGAACAACAAGAATGAAAAACTAGACTACGGTTACAGTTTTACCCAAATTTCAGTTCATGTTCGAGGTGTAAGTAGTTTTAAAAAAAAACTATTTTGTTACATAAATATATAAGTACCATCAATCTCCAGTTCTCGTGATATACATTGTGCTGATAATGTAAGATATGTATATAACCTTTCAAAATAAGAAATAACTTACTTGACAATTGACTTTGAAAGAATAGACTTGAATTCCTTTGTTTCATGTAGCAAATAATTTATGTTCATACAACCACTGAACTCGCGTATTAAGAGTAGGCATAATTTACAACAGATTTGTACAAACACAGTCAAACTACAACGCGGCTTAATAAGGTTAGTTTGGTGAGGTGGTTGGGAGTTTCAGCCGACAACAGCAGTACTTTGTTATTAGAACAAACAAGCCGGAGCATGAAGTTACAGTCGCCTCCCTTCTCGACTTCCGCCAGGCTTACTTCTGTCACCTTTTGCTGGACGGCGTCGCAGTCACACCCCCTGCAGCACTCTCGAACCAGGTCCCACCGGTTTGACGCAACGGTAGCTAAGTGGGTGACGTATGTGACGGAGGTAGGCAAAAAAGTTTCAGTTCGGTTGGAAGCGATAACACGAAGCCCAGCTTGCCGCCATGTTGGCGCCCAGGAAACTGTCGCTTTTGATGTATCCCATCAATCAACTGCAGAGGGGAAGGCGTCAGGTTTCTGGTACCTGCCTTAGTACCACCTCCAGATCCATTCGATATCGATTGCCCTAGGGAAAAGAATACTCTAGACACACGTAGCCATGGCGACTTTGTCAGAATGCGAATGGTTACAAAGATAAATGAATATTATTTATTATACGATGGTTTTAAATTTTAGTCAGCGTTAAAGAGACCTGAGTGCTTATTATATAGAACAGCGTCAATTACTGCACGCACTGAAAGGTATGTTTCTTAGCTTATTCACTTATTACCTTTTTTCTTTAGAGAAAAATTATCAAATGCCAATTTAAGTAGGCTATGATTTAAGACAAATTCAAACTTAACTTTTTCACATATAACGTTTAGTGAAACCTCTATCCAAGAAATAAGGCAGATAAATCTTACTAGGTTTAACACATGCCTTATAGAGACCACTTAATATATAACTTAATACAAATTAACTTCAAAACGAAAACTAGGTATGATTCTGTTTTGGGCCTAGTGTAGTTTAATGGCTAGCCTGCTAGATTGTGTACGCTTATTTATTTATTTTTGTCTACAAAATTACATTAATACAGCCTTTTCTTCTAATAGCAGTTTGGATTCACAATTAGTCTCACGAACAGAAACCAACTTTTAACTTTTAAAACAAAGACAACTGTATGGGGTAAAACACGCGTGTATGTGAGAAAAATATAACAAACTGATAAATGAATAACCATGAAGTAAACAAAAAGTCGCAAAATAAGAAATGTATCTTGAGTAAAATAAATACTGTAGAAGTAAACAAAAAGTCACAAAATAAGAAATGTATCTTGAATAAAATAAATACTGTAGAAGTGAACAAAAAGTCACAAAATAAGAAATGTATCTTGAATAAAATAAATACTGTAGAAGTAAACAAAAAGTCACAAAATAAGAAATGTATCTTGAATAAAATAAATATTATAGAAGTGAACAAAAAGTCGCAAAATAAGAAATTTATCTTGAATAAAATAAATATTATAGAAGTAAACAAAAAGTCACAAAATAAGAAATTTATCTTGAAAAAATAAATATTGTAGAATTTTCCTCTATCATGTTGAAAAGTTTCTTTTACACAGTCTGAAGGTACATGTAAGTCTTAATTCGGTGTCAATATTAACGAAATAATTAAATATTCCTATTGCTTTTCGCAACATGCTACGATATTAATCATCTTATTTTCTATTTCGAAACTATAGAAAAGCTGTACCTTTCACGATTTTACATGTAAAATTATCAGTCGTCAACTCAAGAGATTGTAATAAATTATGTGGATGAGACGTTACTAGAGGTTGAAAATTATCAAATATATTAGTAATGAGTATTACTATCTAGAATTAAGAATTTTTTTAAAATTATAATAACTTGCAGGCACTTATAATAGTACTAAGGATAATTAAATAGATCTGATTTTAAAATTAGCGTTAGGTATATTATAATGCTTAAATTGACTATTTACGGATTTAGTATAAGATCAAACCTAAGTAAAGTAAAATTTGCACAGAAGGTAAGTGTTTTGTATTCCTTAGAAATGAATGCGACTACATTTGTTATTCGCTAGCTGAAGACACTGCACCTCTCATGCTAAACATAATTATTGGAGCACGCGTAATTTAAATTGATTTTCTAGATTTAAACGTAATTTTGTAATTAGCTCGATTTTCCAATCATCTATATGAATACGAATTATAATCGAGACTTTTGAAATTAAAAATGTTTCAGCAAATGTGGTTTTTATATATTACACATGGTGGTTAAAAATATTATATTTAAAAGGTAATTGCCTTCGAAGCACACTGTAAGTAACATGTTATAAAATATAGGATATTTCTAGAACAGATTCACAGATTGCTATGGAATTTGAAATATCAACAAAAGACAACATTGAATTTCTTGACACAAAACTTGGGATAGTTTGTGCTGCGTTTCAAAGTTTGCATGTTACCACAGATTGTAATTTGAAGGCAGAGTGTTAAATCATGGATGTTTTAAGTGTCCCCCGCCAACTTCAAGTGCTCTTATATGGTTATACAGTGGCCAAGTGCTGCAAGCTATACGACAGAGGAAATGGTTGTAATCTCCCTAACATCGCATTCTTTAGCGCGGCCAGATCACGTGGGCCATCACGGGTCACCTTGCATTTGAAATAACCCCATGGATCGTTAGACAAGCCATTTTATCTGTACCCTTTATACCCCAACTAATGACAACATGCAGATTTTAAAATGCAGCGCCACCTGTCCAAAAACACATGCCAAGAAATGTAATGATTTCCCGAATTATATATAATCTCAATTTTCATGACAATCTCTGAAGCCGTTGTGTAGATATACCATTTCATTTAATGCGTTTACTTAGTGAAATCTCTATATTACAACCAGGCTTGACAAACAGTTTTCTTTATTTTCTTATAACAACATATTTATAAATTATGCAAAATGTAAAACAAAAATCATTCGCAACTTAAAATGAACGTTAATAAAAACACATCGACAGGACTAACATATAAATATAATAGTGGCTATTTTGTTTGTTTGGAATTCAGCACAAAGCTACACAATGGGCTGTCTGTGCTCTTCCCACCACGGGTATCGAAATCCTGTTTCTAGTGTTGTAAGTCCGCAGACATACCGCTGTGCTAGTGGGGGCCAGTGACTATACAAACAGTAAAGGAGAAATATAAAAAAAGCCCTAGAAACTGCCAAAGATAAATGTATCAACTTCATTGTTAAATGTTTATTGTTTAACTGCTAGTTTGTTGCACTTCAGTTGACCTACGTTGAAGTTTTTTGTTTGTTTTTTAGTTCACAATGTTTTGGCTTTGAAGCTATGATACATTAAGTTAATATCAAATACTAAATCAATATGCGGGAAATTTCTATGAATGGCTGCCCATTTATCTGCATTTTTCATCTCCAATAAAAGTTTTCCGACCATTCTCCACGTTCGTGTATTTATAAAATAAACATAAAAATGAAATACGAGCCTATTTCAGTAAATGGAACTTAGTCATCAGGCTACATATGACTGAAGCAGTACGACCACCTGTTTACCCTGTTCCCATGCAGGCAAAATGTCTGAACGCACACACGTTTCTGGGAGATGCATTACTACATTGTTTCTTTATAACAGCTGGGATTTCCAACTATATCAAGGTAATTTTGCAGTTTTTTTTGTCTTGTTTTATAATGAAAGTAGACTCATAATATTTTGCAAACAAATTTAAGAAATTCTAAGTGGAAAATAAATGATGAACTTTTTCAATAGGAGGACAATGAGTGGTAACTATATAAAATTACTGTAAGAAAAATATCTATTGTAATTTAAGGGCATTGTTTTTACTATATCTTTACTTCTTTTAAACGTAGTACCCCGTGGGGCAGCGGTAAGTTTAGGGATTTACAATGCAAAATTCCAGGTTCAATTTTCCCGTAGAGGACAAATTTCAAAAAGCCTTTTTGTAGCTCAGTGCTAAACAACAACAAATAATCCTTTTATTGAACGCGCTTAAATTATGCGAATTGACTGTCACATTATAATGCCCCCGAGGCTGAAAGGACGAGTATGTTCGATTGCGAGTCGAGCGTCCTACCACCCGGCCATGATAGACCCAAACATTTTAGATCTACCGGTCATGAGCTTATAACTAAAAAGTAAATATATGATATTTCTGCATCTGGATACATTTTTCCCCGCCCCCAGTGGCACAGCGTTACGTCTACGGACTTACAACGCTAGAATCCGGGTTTCGATACTTGTGGTGGGCAGAGTACAGATAGCCCATTGTGTAGCTTTGTGCTTAATTACAAAAAACAACAAACAAATATTTTCTCCTTTCGTTTTCCAAAAGGATGTGATGTTTGATTGACTTTTTGACATCTTCATCTATACGTTGAAAAGTAAACTTAAAAAGATGTTAATATTCAAAAGAAAGAATGACTATATATATTTTTCAGAGTAGGCAGATAATGTTTGATCACACTGCAGTTGGATCAAACAAAACGTCAGACAGACATGTGCACAGAAAGAACTACATGCACTATAAACTCATTATATGAATTAGTTTCATAATTTTGTAAACAATAGTTTCGTTATAATCTAATTGGACAATGTACTCACATATTACATTATAAGACTCTTTTTCATAAAATAAAATAGTGTGGAAAGAAAGTCCACATTACAGCAAACATTTTCTGAAAGATATATTGAGAAATAAGCTTAAATAAATCAGAAATGATAAAAAGAGTATAAGAGCACTGTTATAGTTACAAGATTATTGAAAATAGCTAACTTAAAAAGGGTGATTAGGGATTTTTAAAAAAATACAGAAACAATATAGGTAACTTAAAGTGAATATGCAATTGCAAAAAATAAAGTAGCTTAAGGTTTGACACATAATGTTGACATTATCTCCTCAAGCTACAAATCGCTATTTTGACTTGTAGACATGTAAGCTGGACAGTCCATAGGATGAATGAATTAGCACTGGAGAAAGTGAGAGCATAATGGCAACTTGTCAATTACATCAGACAACAACATCTGAGATATTTTCGCCACATCACCAGGGGCAACAAGTTCTCCGCGATCATCCTCCAAGAAAAGATTCAAGGATGTGTACGACAGCACAGAAAAGGGACAGATGACATCAAGGAATGGACCGGTTTATCATTGGCTCAATGCACCAACAGGGTAAGGATCAGGGACCTATAGAAGGTTATGATGTCACAAACCATGGTATCCGACTCTAAGCAATGAGAAAGGAACCAAACGAAGTGAGACGAGATTCAATATGGCCTGCTTAAAAGGAGTGAATCAACAACATGCTTCTGAAGTAACATAGAGCAAACCTCCATCAGAACTACTTCTGGTTCATTAGCACTGGTTGGGGATGACTTAGGTCAAACGTCTTCCCATAGCAGTTCATAGCATTCATAGTGCATTGTTTTAGCGCATGAAAGCCATTACAGCTACCATATGCGTGTCATTCCTTTATAAAATTGGTGGTTGAATCTGATGTAATCGCTCTCATATTTGGCTGCATTATAAAGTGTGATTTGTCTGTGGATAAAACATTCACCAACATATTGTTTGACAAAACTACATGTTCTTGTTACCATAGATGCCAGGTGTCTAGGAGCTACAGGACAACAGTGGTCGTCTGGCATAAAGTCCAACCTCTTGAAGCACATTTAAGATTGTATGCTGATTGTCATTCACTTTATTCTCTGCATTTTTAATTCAATTGGAAATCCGAGGCCTGTAGGCTGTATGAAATTCATCTGTTAAATATCAGTCATCCTGGAAGATTGTCAGCAGTGCTCTATACTGCACAGGCTTCCAGCCAATTGTATTGCTGATCTGAAAGAGAATCCATATCTTATTAACCACACTTTGTGAGACTTGTAGACATTCTGCAACAACTTGTTCTCTTTGACTTGCCGGTGTGTTGCGATTCGCTAACGATGTTCAAGTGGCTTTCTCTCATTGTCAATATACAAAACACTTTATACAGTCTGCTGTCGTTCCGATTGCTAGATGATAACACATCGTGTTCCATTCACTTTTAAGTATCACTGAAATGTGCATATCAGATCACATGAACGATCACCTGATATTAATTTTGGATAAGAACTAACTCAGTCTGAGAGATTGCCATTATTAATCATAACAGTTATGCTTTGTCATAGGTAGAACACAGAATATTCTAATTATACCCTAACTATATTGATCAATATATTAAATGATTACTTATTGTCCACCAATAAGTAATACGCCAGTTTTAATGGTTTCGTTATAATAGAGGATAAATCACATTTTTACTATGAGATAGTGTTCTAGAATTTATTTTTTTTTAATATTATAAGACTAACCGCGACCAGCAAAACACCTGCAGTAGTTTTCACGCCCTTCGCTTATTCCACCATTTTCACGCACGCTTTCTCGCAGGCATTGTGTGTTAGATCGATAAATCATGGTCTATCTGAAAAATAATTTACACGGTCAGAGCACAGATTATGAAAGAGTTATGGGCGTTCAATGTATGACTCGTTTATACAAGATGAAACAAATAAGTTCACAAAAACGAAGAATAAGACCCGTACTATGGAAAAAAAGTAGCTAAAAGGTGTTTATAGTAGTCTATGAAAAGAACTGAAGCTAAGTTAATGCAAAGTAAAGAAAATGTAAAGTTGTAATTGATGAATTTATAGGCTTTATTCCGACATCTCTTAATGTAGTATCAAAGTTAATGGTATATTTAGATTCAAAATTTCAAATTAACACAAGAAGTTAAAAATTTACACGTAGTTGGTAAACGATAATCACGAAGCAAAAGGGTGATTAAAAAAACATGCAAATTGCAATCAAGAAACTGGTAATTAATTCTATAAATATTAACATGACGATCAAGAAGCAATAGCTTGAATTACAATTATTTAACTTATAACGAAGTAATTGAATATAAATAGGTGTGTAATTGAAAGCTTGTTTTAGAAACGAATAGCATAACTTACTTCAATCAGCCCAACTTTCATTTTTCTTAATTTTCGTTTCTTAAAAACAATAACATGAGTAAAAGGATAAAAAGTCTGCAATACACAACATAGATTGCAAATGGTTATTTAAAATATAAGTGTATAATTGCATCATAATTTGAAAGTGCAGAAAGCAGATGATTCCTAACTGATTTTAATTCCTAACAAAAGAAGGCCTATTAATTATGAAAAAACTCAATGACTTCAAAATGAAAAGGTTAAACTGACACATATCCATCAAATTTGCTTTCCACTGAATTTCCATAGAGAATACGCCTAGTTTTTATTTGACAGAAGGCTGTAAACTGAAAAAAGAAACTCGTTCGTAACCATATCAAGAACTAACGGAAAAGTTCTTAAATGCTATACAATCTGTTAGAAAATGTTTGACATCTTCATTGGCTAGCAAGTAGCACACAGATCATCAGTTCAATTTATACCTAGCTCCATTCAACTAGTAAAGACCAAAGCGTAACTTTGATATAAATAATTCCCATCTGCGTTTGCTTGAGAATTTAAATTTCAAAGAGACATCGGTTTCAACCCTGTAGTAAAAATATTTTCGTGTCCTCAAAGTTCCATACCTTCCAGAACCATTTTTCAATAACATGAGTTATACTGGTATATTATAAACATATCTTCAAACTGATATCATCACGAGTTAAAGTAGATTTAGGTAAATCATCATCCTTTTAACTTACTGGAATTCCAACATGACCAGAAATCCAAACAAATCGAAATGACACCTTTTGGTTATTTAAGAGAAATCAGTTATTGAAAAGAAAAGATCTAGTATAGTAGTACCTCATAAAGACTGTAGAACACTCGGCGAGTCTGTCAACCCCTCTCAAAACTCTAAGTTAATGGCTGTAATTTTATCGCCATAAATAAAAGCTTCGTTCAGATCCTAGCTCTTTAATAAATTCTCATTTCAGGAATGTAAATATACAAAAAGTAAAATTACTTAGCTTTGAGCCATCATTATACACGTGCAGATAGCCACGACATTTGGAAATGATTCCCTACTGTACGAAAGAAAATTATGAGGAGAGCCCTTCTCATACATTACTCTATGATGTTCGAAATCTACCCATAAACTAGGGTTCTTTTTTCAGAAAAGCATTCGATATGCAATGATAATTTTATTAGACGACTTAAGTTTATCTAGAATTGGATCGACTTTATGAAAAAGGCGCGCTATTCTCCATAACATTAACATAGTGGAAACCGCAAAGAATCATATACACAACAGGTTTTTGTCTGAAAAAAATATTCACCACATTGAACTTGAAGAACTGAAATGGGAGTAGATAAAAAATCTCTGGAACATATACAAAGACCATGATCCTGAATAGTGTTAAACTTAGCTTTAAATTATGTTGATGTTGCATCATAAAATATACACTAATAATCAGTAATAAGTGCTCTATATACAATTAGAACCAGCAATCCATTTCAGTTAGTTACTTTTTTTAATTTAGAATTTTTTTTATACACCTGTTCAATGGGCATTTACATGAAAGGTGGTGCCCAAACCACATACGTACATGTATGAATGTCTGAATTTTCTGTTCATCGAAAGTAAGATCATTTCTTTGTGGTTTACCTTTATTGAAAATAATAATTTTGTTTTAGAAGTAGAATTTCGAAATCTTCATTTATCATACCAATCTAAAATTTCATCTACAGCCTTTTGGATATTCCAGTTAACAAACTTGGTGTTTCTCCCTGTTTTTCATACAGAAGTTCATCAGCCAAGGTAGATAACGATACCTTACAGAATTAATCATTGATAGTCAACAGCAGAAGAATGGGGACAAACAGGAGGATTACCATTATCCACAATAAAATTATATGAAAGCATTGACACAATCCTCATTTGAAAGGATCGACCATATATAAAATTACTTATCCGACTAAATATTCTGCCGTCTATGCCCAGGTTGTAACGTTTATAAATAATTTTTTCAGACAATTTCCATAAGCCTTTTCTAAATCTAAGAAAACTCCTAACACATATGACTTTGTAGATAAAGCCTTTTGAATCACATCAGTAAGTCAAAAAATACATGTATGATTCATCGTACTTCTTCTCACTCCCTCCCCTCAAAAGCAAGACTAAAGGTGATGAAAAAGATTACTTTTTTTCCATAAACCGATATAATGTTTTAACTACAAGACGTTCCATAACTTTACATATATTTGATGCTCAGGCTAAGGGTCTATAAAACAATGAATCACTTTTGTCTACATCTGGCTTGAAAACTGGGACAATAATAGCGTGTTTCCAAGAAGAAAGTATAATACCTCTATACCATATCATAGTAAATAATCGTTATGTTTTTCTCCCATATTTTGTTACTACTTTCGGTATAGGAAAATGAAGAATACAGTTCATCAAATACTAAATCGCATGCTTCCCATCATTCATTTTTCATGTGTGCTCTCTAAGCACCACAGAAGCCCTGCTTTCCTGTTTTTATCTGAAATAATCGGCTTTCAGATTGGTCATCAATTGCATATGACAAGCCTGAACAATTATATTTTAAATAAGTTGGTCACCAGTAGTTGACAACCATAACTTCTAGTGGCATACATAATAGCTCTTAGTTACTGGTATGCATAGATTCTTGTGACAAATGTTTCTGAATAACTGATTACAGAAATGAATTTTGATAAATACACTATAGATGTGACAGTTGAAAGCAGTTAGTATTTTACTCTCCTATAAATAAATGAGAATTATTTATTCAGGTATATACAACAGTAATCATTCAAGAAAGCTTGTACTCGCTTGTTCAGGGCGAGGAGTATTTTCAAGTGGGAGGCTGGTCCAGAGGTTATTATAAGCCAGAAGTTAATCTCCCCTGACGTAGGTAACCTCATTTAAGTGTTCCATTTAAGGCCAAACTGTCAAAGTTCAACATAAAGTAATGCTGTTTCCTGCTGAATTTACCTCAAGAAACAGTCTAGGTCTGATCCTTCGAAATTTGAATGTGGATAGTTTAATTTGTTTAACCTAAATGAGGACTTCTGTCCTGTATTAGCCTTCTGAGGCAATAGCAAAATGAGAGCAAGGCTGTGATTTATGCTGGCTGAGATGATATGAATATCTTCTCAGCTGATGGAAATATATTTTGACGAACCAGATAAGTATCTGATAACTGCTGCACATTGAAGAATGTGCCACCTAGTTATGTAGGTCCTTCCTTGTTTACTGGCGCTGTAGATGCTTTAGTAAAGTGTTGGAAAAGTGGTAGGTTTGAGACTTATAACTGAAAAACACTACATATCTGTGTGAGATCTCAGTGCATCCTGTTATGATAACATCTAAATGTGGTCTTGACTTCACATTTCCTCCATCCAAGATGTTTCAGGTGAGCTGGCATAATCAGCAACTTTAGATGGCCTGGATCATGGAGGAGCTCTTTTGATCAGAGGTTGCAAAACGAAGGAGCCTAACAATGCTGAAACACCTCAACATCCTATCCATAGTTTCTTCATTCCTTGGAAAGAAGAAACATTATCATCGATTGCCTGTAATGAATCAAAAAAGAAAAACTAACATCAGAACTAGAAGGGACATTTCATATCACCTACCTTACCATACATCTAATCTTATATGGATCCTGATAATGGCACCAAAGTTTCATTTAACCTTGGTTAACCCTATCATATTATTACTCTACCTAGTAGTCAGAATAGTGCAAATAAAATAAACGCAGACATCCAGATGAATAAAAGTGTGGAAATACAAGGTGCGTGAGTATATTATAGAAAGTAAATAAATGATAGTCTAGTGTGTACACAAAGAATACAACAAAATCTTTATTGACACTAAGGTAATTGGAATTACAATGAATGTGGAATTCGTAGTATTAAAAATGAAGTAAAAGGAAAGACTTGGTGCTCTTATAAGAGATACTGAAAGAATGAACTTGATATGAAATACTAGATGTGCAACTTGTGAAACACACCGATTAGTTAGTATCTTCAAAAGATCATACTTTACTTTCTATAATTTGTAACGAGAGTATTTAAGAACCACCCTGCAAATTTGCAGATCTATTCTAGTGTCAATTAGAATCAAATGGTGGAATCCAAATGCACTACCTGTCTGTATGTATTTGACCAATTTTATGACGGATAAGCATTAAAGATAGTCATCATCCACGGGAATTGTCTAAGTGGTTTTAATGTAGTAAGTACTCTACTAAGCCCCTGAAGACTCGGGTGGCAGTGGATAAATATGTTCTCGTCATTAATATAATTACTTAAGGCTGCCACACCCATAAAATGAAACACTCTAGTTGTATTCATATATAATATCCAAAGTCAGTAATTTACGGACAGTAAGGAATGTGTCAAGAAATATTTGAAAATATTTTGTAACAGTAGCTAATGGTGTAACTAGGTTTCATCACTAACTATTTTGAAGGTGGTTTTGTAAAAATTATGAAACTATTTTTATACACCACAAACTATCAATAATAACTTATACAGTAAATCCAATGTATTTTATACACAATCAGTGTATTTACAATTTTACTTTTACGTATTCGTTATTTGTCTTTAAACGGTTTATTGATTCTTTTTATATCAAACAATGTAATAAAATATACAATAAAGAGGTTGCGTACCCTATATTAAAACGGTTTTAGAGTGTGTTTGTGCTTGTTTTAGAGCAAATCTACAATTTGCTATTTGCTGTGTCCATCGCCGAGAATCTAACTGCGCATTTTAGCGTTGTAAATCCGTAGACTTACCGTTTTCACACCGAGGGTTATGATTTATGATTGATTGTTTGTAATTAAGCACAAAGCTATACAATGGGCTATCTGTGCTCTGCCCACCACGGGTATCGAAACCCGGATTCTAGCGTTGTACGTCCGTAGACATACCGCTGTACCACTGGGAGGCCGCACCGAGGGACAGAGCCATGTCGCTACAGTTCATGTTGCCACGTAAATCCTGACAATAGCCTTGCAGAGTAGTTTACCTTGCAAAGACTCCGTCATAAGAGTGTTGTGTTCAAATCACACCACTCCTTCCTGCAGGCTTTCCATAATCCACCTAGCATACAATGACGACAGTTACTCAGAACCTGTTTCAACAATTCCGATCACATAGAAATAAATATGTGCTGCTTCTGGCGACTTGAATGACATGTCTTCGTTTGGAATAACATGACTACCCTTTCATTCTTCAGCTACTTAAGGTATGCGACGAATGAATGAACATTTCGTGGAACCATATTGTGTACACGTGACTTATGCTCTGCAGGAGACCCTTCTTAATTATCTTGCGTACTGTTGACTGTGACTTGTGGACTGCTTTTTTCCTGACCTTTGTGTTTGTGGATTCTAAAATATAAAAAGACGCCGTACTTTACTTACCACGGCTAGGGTAGTAGTTGTTGCAAGTCTCTTTCTGAATGGTCCTAATGCTACAACTTGATACACATTCATTTGTTTTTCAACGCTTTTCAATACAGATGGATATGCTCCTCTTGGAAATCCTGTATATATATATCTATCTGAACACATCTTTATGGTATGAGTGTATTAATATTTTGCCTTGGAAAGGCTGTTGCGTGCCCTCTTCAACATTCCCACAAAACTACAGACAATTGAAAAATAT
>NW_013665641.1:918410-945166 GCF_000517525.1 Limulus polyphemus | reverse complement strand
AACTACAGACAATTGAAAAATATATTTGTGATAGATACTGTTTCTATCGGTTATAATTTTGATGTGACTTGCATATTTGCCTACTTTAAATCGTTTTAATATAACGTACCAAATCATCTGTATTGTTATCCTCATTTTATTCTATATAAAAAAAATCAGTATACATTTATACATTTCTGGATGAAATTGGATTGAAACTAAGCTTATGTTTGTGGTTAAATATGTGCTTTATTTACGGCTTAAGCCGAAAGTGTTTTTAGTAGAATCCAGT
Organism: Limulus polyphemus; assembly: GCF_000517525.1. Classification (NCBI taxonomy): domain Eukaryota; kingdom Metazoa; phylum Arthropoda; class Merostomata; order Xiphosura; family Limulidae; genus Limulus; species Limulus polyphemus. The sequence goes on along the minus strand of NW_013665641.1, from coordinate 944,895 downwards.
GTAAACTTTGTAAGTCAACGATAGCAATGCTTGAAAAGTACAAAACAAAAGCAGACAAATTTCGCTCAACAGTGCAAGATGAAACCAGTTAATGGTAGAAATTGATTCATGCAAATTAACATAGATCTACACACAAAAGCAGACTAATCTCGCCCAACACATGTGAGCTAGGACTATTTGATAGATTTAGAAATGTCATGCTTAGGCAGTTTCAGTATTATTAAGGTTAAGGGACTGTAGTTGTATTAGGGATAAAATACAAAAATCAATCACATATTTTTGTTATGAAATGGATACATAATATTTAAAAAATTAACCTATGTAAGTTACGACCAGGGAAAGTTTAAAGCATTTTTTCTTATTGTTCAAAGACTCAAATTATTTTGTTCTGCTGTTTTAGAATATTTTTCTAGCAGTACATGTTTCATTTCTTCTGAAATCTATTATCTAAGAACGTGAGAGAGAATTTGTTTGGTTTTGAAATTTCGCGCAAAGCTGCTCCAGGGCTATCTGCGTCAGCCGTCTGTAGTTTACAAGTGATAGATTAGAGTAACGGCAGATACTCAACACCACCAACTCTTGGGCTATCCTTTATCAACGAATAGTGGGATTGCCCGTCACAATATAACGCCTCCACGGCTGAAAGCGCGAACAGGGATGGGATTCGAATCCGCGACCCTCAGATTGCAACTCGAGTGCCCTAACCACCAGGCCATGAACAGAATATAAAAGTACAAACGATATAGAAAGAGAACAATATATTATATCAGATGATACTGTACATGATATACAATAAATGTACGTTCTGAGGTTTATTTGGAGATAAAGTTTATCTTAAAATAAAGTTTCTTAGTCGAATTTTACCTTATGGTTGCCCAACCAAAATATTTACGTTTTTCAGTCCTTTGTATTTAATATATATCTTTCAAAACCATTATTTACATTACGTTTAAAATTCATACATATTTCAAACCACGATTTTATGTGTTTGTTTAAAACATTAGTTGTCGCTCAGAATGCTTACATTTTAGCTGTAAATATGATTGTCATACGTAACTAAGTATTATTCAAGTGAAACATTTGCAACTAAAGAAGCACCCAGTAGAGCGCAAAGGTCCATGATCATATTCGGCTCTCAAAAAATACGAAAATATGTGCGTATGTCTGTCGTTATCAACGAACATTATAACATATTCTATATACGTTCACCAAGTTTAATCAAACTGCGATCATTTTTGACTGACTTATAGAGCAAATATTGAGTGAAAATCGGTCTCCATCTTAATAGATAGGGACTTTTTGGATTCTCGTGACCTTGACCCTCCAAAAACTAAACAGTTCTAAGTTCGGCCATAAGCAAAATGTATACCAACTTTCTTCCAAATCTATTATGCACTTTTCGAGACATCTTACTGACAAACACACACTGCTGCCATCTCTCTCTTTTAAATTACTATCATTAGCACAAAGTTAAAATATATCCATTAGGAGACTAGGCCACCTAGAATGACAATATCAGCTAAGAATCAGATTTATAAATCAGTTAAAAATTAGCAAATACTTTTTATTTACTTATTTATTAAAAACCTTATTGGCCTCCTTCGATTTTGTTAAGCTTACAAATGCTTACAGATCTCGAGTTATCACATCCAATGTCATTACGTTTGTGACTATTTTAGATACCGATTTACCATATTTAATGTCGTTATGTTTGCAAATGTCTAAATAATTATTCACCAATTTATCATGTTTTTATACTTGTATATGATATATTTTGATTTAAATTACTTGATATCGTTACGATCACAAATATCAAAACTTACGTTTATTATCTGTAATGTCGTTACGCTCCCAAACGCCAAATGTAAGCATGAAATATTGAAGTTCTTTGGCAAGGCAACCTGATACAGCCTGGTGATTACGGCATTCGGCTCGCAACCTGCGGGTCGGAGTATCGAACTTCGTCAATGAGGATGCTCACCCTTTCAGCCGTGAGGACGTTATAATGTTACGGCTAGCCCACTATTCAATGGTATAAAAACTAGCTCAAGAATTGGCAGTGGGTCGTGTTGACTAACTACCATCCTTTTAGTATATCACTTCAGAATTAAGGACGACTTTTGCACGAAATTCACCGAACAAACAAACTTTAGTAAGGTAAATGCTAAAATTTTGGTTACGATGTTTAATGTTGCATAGCTAGCAAATACTCAATTTTTAGTTTTTCAACTTTAATTCTAAAATGATCGTCTTTTAAGGTACTAATTTTTTGTTTCTGGGGGCCGGGCTTCCCCAGTAATTTAGCGTGCTGGACTGTGATAATAGTTCACGTCCAGTTACTATTAAATTCTGCGCCGCATTTTGAGCCGTGCGTATGTTATAAAAGTAGCGGTCAAATCCACCGATTTGATTAGAATGGCAGTTGGTCTTGTCGAAAAGCTGCCTCCTCTCTAGGCTATGATTCGAAAATTAGGTACGCATTATGCAGATGGCTCTTGTTTAGCTTCACCGAATTTCCAAATCAACGAAACAAACATACTTCTTTTTCTGGACCTACCAGAAATAAACCTTTCACTTATGACGTGTTTAATAGTTAAGAATTATATTTCACCATTCAAGTAAATAAAGGCTGTAATATATACATCAATATTTTTATTAGGTTTAAATGTGTATTTCAATGAGCGGATTAAGAATAAGTCTTATTACATTTAAGTTATTGTCAGTGTTGAATGCCTATAAAGTGATTTAATATAACAATTTACTAATTATCGCTGTTTTTGATCCTATAAAGTGGTCAACATATTAAATGCTTTTATTTGTGATAAACTCTTATACCACATAGACGTTTTCCTGTTTATCTATTTGATTTTTGTTGTGTTTCTTTACTTGGGCTAATTTTCCATATTTTTATAAAGTTCTACATCTCAAAGTACATTATATTTGATGCATTACTCCATGATTATTGCTTTCTAAGTGCTGGACTTTGATATATTCATTTAGTATATTAAGTACTTTTTTATTACATGGATCTGCGTCAATATTTGAAGTTCTTTTGTTAATTATTTGTCAATCATCTCAACTAAAATAAGAAATTGGAATTGCAATTTTCACCTCGAGTGGTATCTTATGTGCACGTGGGCTAAACACGGAAGGTTGGAATAATCTTGGGTTCATCTATAGCTGTCCCTCATTTTGAGCCCTCTAGTGGCACAGCGGTATGTCTGCGGACTTACAACGCTGGCATCCAGGTTTCGATACACGTGGTGGACAGAGCACAGATAGCCCATTTGTAGCCTTGTACTTCATTACAACCAAACAAATCCTCATTTTGAAGTGCTGAACAGAAAGAAGGTATTCAGCCAGTAGCACCATCGCACAAGGGCTTTTTAAATCGAAAAACGAGTTTGACTGTTACATTTATAACACATCCACAGCTGAAATTGCGAAGTGTTGCTTTTATAGGTGTATAGGTTAGTTTCTTGAGAAAATGTGGATAAACTATTTTATACTTATAAGAAAATGCTATTTAGTTTTCTCTAGTTACTGCAGATCCAAGGCTGACGAATACGCCTCGGGCGAGATGCCTCTTTGGAATGACAAAACACAAAAAAGATTTTGGGAAGAAAAAGTCAAACTGATTTAGCTGTCTGGCAAGGTGACTTAAAAGTTTACTCGCAGACTATGGCAGTGTAGCTTTTCTACAAAATGTTACAGTGACATTTTTATGACGAAACTACCGAAGGATATGCGAACAGTAAGATCTTTTAAGACGCCTTCAAGTTGTCAGATAACTTAGGTCATCAGCTAATGTGACATAAAGCTGATATAATCGCACACGGCTTAAGTGTTTAGCAAAGATAGCTGTAAAAAGCACACACGTACACTAACCATAGTATAGTTCTCATCAGTAATGTTATAAACAGATATAAAATATTGTGTTCAAAAGATTTTGATTCAAGTCAAGGCAGGGTCAGTTTTATAGCAACTTTTCTGTATATAAGTTACATGAAAATCACTAAACAGAAATGGTCACCAACAAGGGAAATACTAGTTGTTGGTTATTCTTTATCTTACAACAATGAATAGACAAAGTGTCATTTTAATTGTGATCGCCAGTACATATTGAAAAATTTCAATATGATAAAACACGACAAGGATTTTGATAAAAAAAAATCAAATGGCTTAAGCTTTCTGGCAAACTCTCTTAAAAGTTTACCCGCAAAAACTATCTATAGCAATGAAGCTTTTCTATAAAACGTCACAGCAACATTTTCATGACGAAACTACTAGAGAATATGCGACCAGAAAGATTTCTTAAAAGAAACAAGCAAATTGCCAATGTTTAATCCAGTTTTGCATTCCGAAAAGTACAATTCTGTTTCTTTGACAATAGCTTTTTGGCTTGCGTATTCTTTCTATTCAATTATTTCTTAATCCAATATATATTGCGCCTATTATACCCAGGCCTGGCATGGCCAGGTGGTTAGGGGGCTCGACTCGCAATCTGCATGCTCGTAATTTCAGCCGTGGGGGCGTTATTATGTGACGGTCAATTCCAATATTCGTTGGTAAAAGAGTAGCCCAAGAGTTGGCGGTGGGTGGTGTTGACTAGCTGTCTTCCCTCAAGTCTTTCACTACTAAATTAGGGACGGCTAGCGCTGATAGCCCTCGAGTAGCTTTGCGCGAAATTCAAAACAAACAAACAAACCTATTTTACTGTTGAGATTTTCACATGGTTTACAGCAAAGACATGTCTCACATATAGACAGAAATAAAAAAAGATCTACTGTAATTCTTCTCTTCCCCAGTTGATAGAATATCTAGAAACATTCCGTTAGTGAGACACAACTGAGAATGTTAAAGTATCCAAATACCACCGACAACACTAATCAAAGGTCTGTTTTGGCATTATGATTAAAAAGAAAATGGTGATATAAACAAAGTGCATTTTTTTATTACAGCGAGATATGTTGACTTTCATTGTACAAGATATGTGGCATTGGAAAAAATCCAAAGCCAATGACGTTTCATGAAATGAACATGCAGAGTAATAATAATAGTAGAGTAATTGTGTCGGTTTCACATAAAAAAGGATACTTAATAAGATAAGGTATTAGATTTTGCTACAAACTAATTACAATAAATGAACAATAGCTTAAACCGATAGTTGTACAGAAAGTTTCATAAAATTAAATATCGTATATTTTAAAACCACATAGACGATATTTCATAATTATAATCATATCTAGGTTTCAGAGCTAGTTAGCTGGGTTGAATCAGGGATACAACAAACTTTACTGGCAATTTATGCTGGGGTGCTTTACAAGAGTCACAGCAAATTCCTTAGCATGGATGATGGGTGGCGGGTTGCTGCTGACTGGCTGCTTTCCCTCTGGTCAGTAGTTGAAAATGAGGGACGGCGGCTGATAGCCTTACTGGCTTTGCTATAAATACAAAACACAAATATAATTATATTTGTAAATAATGAACTATAAAACACCACAGAGCTGTGTACAGTTTATTTTCATTAGGATGGTATGATGAGAAGCCAGCAGGTTTGATGGTTTTAAAAAAATACATTTATTCACTATGAACTTCAATCTGTTTGAAAAATACTAACCAATTGCACAAATAATAATAAGCAGGTAATGTCAAAACAAGTATTAAGTTTTGCATGATTATTTATCTATACGTTTAAATATATATTATGTTAGAATCATAAAAATCCTAATAAATGTGTCAATGCTAAAGAAATTTGTTTTGCAATGTATACAGAAAAACATCTTGAGCACTGATTTGGTTATGTGAAACAGTGTAGTAAATTAATATGAATTTTAATCAGTCTTAAATAACATACAGAATTCCAAGAGCTTTGCTTTTACACACCCTTTCACTTCCAATGACCATTTAAAGCTCTGATAATGCACATAAAAAAGAAAACCAAAAAGTTCTGACAGTAAAACAGTGCATGTTAAATTAGTTTATACATGACATATCTACTCTTCCCTTGCTAAATGTATTGCCATGTAAACAAAAATTATACAAGTTCATCTGGATGAGCAACGTTGAATCTTTCAAAAGTAAAATTGTGAACATTCCCTCAGATAAGACAGTCTAGGTATACCTGACCTAAAAACATATCTAACTCCCATTTGGATCCATTTCATGTGTAATGCTATAGTACCTGACCATCTTAGTTACATATGCTACATATTTACTTGGTATCTATAGCAAGTACTTCCAAACCAACACAGCTGCCACAATTCATATTATTTTAGTATTACCATTAAAATACGTAGATAGTTTGGTTTGATATGCTTAGATCGTACAATTCTTTTGTACTAAAATAACAGTCATTTAACAATACTAGATCAAGTTTAACGAGCGACGATAACCGTTACCGAAGCTTATTATCCTGTAGACCATTCTTTAAAATCCAGAATGAGCATAATCTAAATTCAATTAATTTCGTTTATGTGTTTTGTTTTACTATATTTTGTAGTTTTATTTTTAATTCCAATTGAGCATATTCTAGCTTTAATTTAATTCCTGGGCGTTTAGGCTTATTAAAAGTTAACATTTTGGAATAGGCCTGAAGAAGGAACCTGACCCTCCCAGGTTTTCAAGAACTAAATCCCGATGCTGATGCTGAAATGAGCTTTTCCCGATCCATATTTCGATTGGTAAAAAATATATTTTGTGAATTTATGAAAACAAAAAAACACAACATCCTTAAATTTTATTTTTGAAAATAAACTACAAACCTGTTTTAAATCAGGGCTTTCTTATGAACGATGTTTTTATTTTCCTTCACTGGCAAGGATAAATAGGCCCTTATGAGAAATATTAAGATTATCTTATACACGTATGATTACCCGTTCTGGCGAGCAGGATAAGCCTAGCTCTATTCCCCACATCCCCATAATCCCTCCTCAAATATTAAAAGTTGAAACGTAAATATGTATGTAATATTATGTTCAGTTTACTTTAATGTAAATTTAATATATTTTTACGAATATGATACTGTGTCCATATTATGAGATTGGTGTATGAAATATACTACAAACAAAATGCAATATTGTACTTTATAATGTATCAAAAAAAATCCACTTCTATGTATCGAACCAGCCAGAGAAAAAAAGTAGAATAAAATGCATTCGCCAATTTGACTTTAATATCATTTTATACAATAAGTATTATAATGTAAACCTTACTCTTTTCACATAGTCTATTTTATGGTAGAAAGCATAATTTTATTTTATAGGTTATCCAATTGTTTGTTTTTTCACACACAACATTCTAATTCTGCATACATTTCTTTTGATGCATTACTAGATGTATAATTAATAATCTATAACTAAATAGGCCTATCTATTATAATGCTAATAAAAAACATTTCCTGTTTCAAACCATCTTCCACCTTATGCACCTTACACTGACTTGACTTTAATATCATTGTACACAATAAGAATTATAATTTAAGCCTTACCCTTTTCACGTAGTCTGTTTTATGGCAGACACATAACTTTATTGTTTGCTTTTTCACACACGACATTCTAATTCTGTAAACATTTCTTTTGTGTGTGAGGTTAAATATATGATGTATTAGTAGATGTATAGTTAATGATCTATAACTAAATTGGCCTATAATGTTATATTCTAAATTAAATATTAACTAGAACTTACCCAAAAATGTCAAATCTGCATAGAATTTATTCGTGTAACGTATATGTTAATGATAAAATTACCGATTCGGCTAGCAGACGATAGACGCATACATCAACGAAAAATTGTCATTTTGCGCATCTTCACATGAGGGAAGTGTGACCTGCGCAGTGAACTCGGCGGACAAACAAGAAAGCAAATAAGCAAACAAACAAACAAACAGAGAGACTTTAAGCTTTATATAGAGATTAAAACTTAAGTGTTTTATAACTTGCATGATTTAAGTTGCTTTTATTAACCACAAAATAACAGGTTTCGCGTTATGAATATTTATAAATTCAAATTGGGCATATTATATATCTAGGTTTGGACATTTTGGGCTTGTATTCCGTTTAATGACTTCTACAGCTAAAAATAAAACCCAGAAGTGAATTATTTTGAATTATGAGTTTCGCATTTAGCCGTCATTGCGGGTATTTTATTGCAATATAAGTACCAAGTAAAGAGAAGTAGAATACTAAAGTATTTTATTTATTCATCTATTCATTTTATTACAATTACTGAAGTAGGTAACTCACAACAATATTTGGGGTAGATACATTCTCATGAAATATTTATACAGAGACTAGTCCTAATTTCACAACTTCAGGTTTATTAATAATGTGGATACAGTTAAGCCTACAGTGGTAACATTAAACTTAGCAATACAGACTTTAAAATTTTATATTTTTAATAAAATACGCCCACTAGTCAACTGGTATTTTTTTACTATTTAATGTATAACACAGGTCTTATTATTTATTATAAAATTTAACACATAACACATAAATAATATTTCATACAATATTTAATGTATAATAAGACAAATTAGTTAGAGAGGCAGGAACTTTGACTTAGTAAATTCCACTTATATTTAAACGTTGAGTAGATAGATGCCACTTATTAATTTGAATTGAAGTTATTAATAGAAGAACCTTGAGATTTTTGGAGGGAGAAAAGTCTGTTCGAAGACCAATGCCTAAGCCTCAACCTTATAATAGTAAAAGAAGCAATAAGCTTTTACTTTCAGTATTTGGTGTTCATTGAGATGATATTTCAAATTACGTTTAGTTTTGCATCCAAACTTAATTTGATATATATACCTTTTTCTCGAAAATAAATGCTGACTTCTTATTTCAATACTCATATCATCCTCATAGATTACAATGAGTTAAACTGCTACCTTATAAAACTCCCTTCTTGTCATGTGGATTTTTGCTCCTGATAATGGTAGCGTAAAGCTACCTAAACACGTAGAGTCTTTTAATTTTGGCCGTCGGCCAATTAAAAGTTTCTTGTGTATTTTAAATTTTGATCTTGTTTTTATTTTTTAAATTTACTGCACAAGTTGCCGTAATTGAATCTTCAACCCTCCTATATATATTTATAGTATGTCAGACATCCTACTTTTTAAGGATGGTAAAACACTCATAGCAAAGGTATACTTTCTGCTTTCCACAATATAGCCACCAACATTATCCTGTTAAACTTGGATTAACCAACATGAATCGCTGAATACAAGGCAACAAAACCTTCTGTATAGACCTTGTTTTTGCTAACTCCCTCATTGAATGTCATCTATACTTAGCATAGTTGATAAAATGTCAGTAGGGATCACCTCATGTGTAATATGCATGAGAAGACTGGAATACAATGTGATACAAAACAGCTTTAAACCCTCAGACCTTCAAGGATCTCTCCACCATTGAATGAAGTCAAAGTAACAACGCTTGCAAAAATAACCTCTAATACCAGTAGAAGAGAGATACTGACAAAGTCTGTTAAGTATACAATCAAACTTAAGATGAGTTTGTATGAATAAAGCAGAATTAGCCAGAAATGCACAGAATATCTACATATTATAAGCTCCTAAAGCAAGAAACATGGAATGAGGTGAACTGTGTACGACTTACATTTGTTACAAATGAATTTATTTATTTCCAAGATATTTATGCAGTTGTGGGCCAGGCTCACAAGCCAACAACTCGTGGAAATTTACGTAAAAAGTAAGAAGACACTAGAGATTGATGTAACATTAAAACGTAGATTTATTTATATACATACATATATTATACATATAACGTTATATTTTAACAGGTTCGATAATATTTTAACAGTTCTTCTAAAATACTCATCAGAGCCTCTACGGCATTCAAAACGTTATCGATAAGCTCAATTTTTACTACCTCTATAGATACACTAGAGACATTACCTTACCAGACTAGATAGAAACGTTAATTCAACTTATACGAAGCTTGAGTGGTGGAGGTTTCCTACTGCAGTTACAACGGACATATTTGTTGGCGGCAAACTCTGTATGACTGCAACTAATTCCCTTTCTAACTTCTCCTGACCTCAGTTGTTATAGTCAATAAACAAGATATTGGTATTGTTCCAAGCAGAACCAAAACTATACAAATATAGAATGGTACCTATGTAAAATCCTTACCCAAGCCCATAAAAGATCATTCTTATCGTGAGTCTAATCAACATCCTAAAAAAATCATCGTTGGCAAAATTAGATGGTTACCACCATGGAGAGAAGCCTTGAGCAACGCTGCTGAATTCATAGCTGATACCTGGGGAAGTTTTTGGAGCCAGTCAGAACACCTTGGTAGTAGCTATAGATCTTGATGATGCCATCAATACGATCTAGCAGTCCATTCTTGTTGACAAAGAACTCAGCATTGGTATCAGTGTAACATGTCTAAGATGGGTCGTAGCTAATAGATCACCAGATGATGCATCATGAAAGCCGGCAGTCAGAATGGACCACCATAAATACTGATGTGCTTAAAAATCACTTCTATCACCAATTTTCTAAACATCTACGCCATGAACCTAGCCTGACCTTTACAGTCATATTAGATGTCATATGTTAATTTTTGCTAACATATTCAACTGTACAACATAGGTTCTAGAAAAACTGAAAACGAGGTACAACTGGTGTATCTGAGATCTGTAGAGATCAACCTCGGCAGAAAATTTTGAGATTGGGCAAAGGGTAAAGCAGAAACACTATCAGCATGTACTAAAAGATAGTGAGAGGGTTGACTGGACATTCATCATTCCGTAGAGAAACACCCCTCCGCATAAGGCTGGTGGAGCATTCACGCTTCCCACAAACCACAGAAAAATGGAAATGGAAGCCATAAAGTAAACTGTCCTCTGGGTTGTATAAAGCAATGTAAACGAATAAACAGTGTTACCAACATGGTATTTTTGTCTGATGGCGGAAAGCAAAACAATTGCATGGTAAGACCAAAGCGAAGGTTTACTTTTTCTAAGAAACTATCAATCTTTCAGAAGATCATTTTGAGGTTTTTCCTTAAGTGATATACCTTCTCTTTCCCTGGTTTTATTAATAGAGCACATATTGATCATGTACTTTATAACCTCACAGCATATGATCAGAAAAACTGCTAATGAAATACTGCTTTGAAAAATAGCAACAAAATTTAAACACCATTTGACATAACAAGTTAAAAACTACTTACATCAATGTAAAGTGAATAAAGCAGTTTGAGAAGTAATTTATGTTGTTGATGTTGTTTAGATGTAACTCTTGCAGATAAGAACAACAGAATTTATTGAGAATTATGGATTGATTCCCTGATCCTTTAAGTCACTCATTGTTATGGAACTACTTTTCTCATTCTTTACTAATGGCATGCCCTTGCTTTCAGTAAAATTTCATATCATTCACAAATATTCCATTTTCTTTTGGCCTTCTTACACATCACTTATATACTCAGTGCAGTGACTGCTTGCAGTTAATATTAAGAAAGTTGTAGGCGATATTTCAACTCCACTCCCAAAAACAGAAAACAGTAAAATAGGTACTTACTTTGGACGTCTCGATTTACTTATACGCGAATTCAAGTCGTCGATTTGTCATAGCTGCAAACATGTTAATAATGTCATTGTACCAACTGTGGGTCCCCTCGAATTATTTTACTATAGATTTCTCTGCAGTAATTTTTAATGTATCGAGCACTGAAAATGAGCACTTTGTAGTAACTGGTGTAAATTAGTTGTGAGAACTAACTTCAAAGTTTTTAAACGTGGCATGGCTTCGTCAAGTTTGAATGTTGCAATTCATTTCAGTACGTTCTAGACATTAGAGAGCTTTTCACCACTGTGTAACACAATCAACTCATTTTCAGTTTAATCATGTAAAAGTATTTTCCATAATTTTCCTCTAAAGATTGAAATTCCTAGTCCAAGAAATGAAATTTTATACACGGATTAGAAGAGCATCACCCTCCAGTGACACAGCGGTACGTCTGATAGCTTAAAAGGCTAAAAACTGGGTTTAAGCACACATGGTGGTAACAACACAGATAGCCCATTGATTGGCTTTACGCTTGACTACAAACAAATAGAAGAGCAGAAGTCCTAATTCTTGTTTCAATTGTAAATATCTGAAATAAACTCCAAATCAAGATAAATCGTTGCGCTTATTAACCAAGTCATTGTATATCATTTTATGAAACTCACGTTTATATCCTTAAAAACAGTGAATAATCACAGAATCGTTCAATTTGTTCCAGTCTTTGATCACCGCGCTCATGCTTGTCCTCGTGGTTGCAATCTTTAAAAAAAAAACAGCCAATGGAACTAATTTTAAGAAACGTTTGTAACCGATGCTTCAACGGGAACATCCGAGAAATTGTGAAGATAAAAAAATAGCCGAGAGGCACAACCACTCTGTGCCTCACGCCATAAGATGTCATCTCGATGAATTTGATTTATTTGTTTGTTTTGAATTTCTTGCAAAGCTACTCGTGGGTTATCTCCACTAACCGTCCTTAATTTCGAAGTGCTAATACTAGAGGGAAGGCATCTAGTCAGCATCCCCCCTCGCCAACTCTTTGGATACTTTTTACCAATGAATAGCGAGATTGACCATCACATAACAACGCCCACACAGCTGAAAGGGCGGGCATTTTCTGGGATGGGATTCGAACCCGAAAACCTCAGATTGCGAGTTGAGTGTCCTAACCACTAGGTGATACCAGGCCAAATGACATAGAGCAAGAAAAGATTTTAGAGCGTTTTCTTAACAATATTTATCTAAAACAATGATTAAACAGTATATATTTGAATTGACTACGTTGCCTTATGGACATTGTACCACACACTTGTATGTTATAAACATAATATTATCAATTAGTCAGTCACTGCCCAATGTCTACAATTCATCTCTTTAACAAACACATTATACACATCTCCCTTCTATTGAAAATTCATTCTGCTGGCCGACGAAAGGGTGTAACCCTCTGTTGGCCGGCTGCTCCTTTTGAGGGACCGTAATCAAATAACGTTATTAAAAATATTTCAATAGTCTTTTTTTTTTGTTTGTCATTAAGCATAAAACTACACAACGGGCTCAGCTGGCCCGGCATGGCCAGGTGGTTAGGGCACTCGACTCGCAATCTGAGGGTCGCAGGTTCGAATCCCCGTCACACCAAACATGTTCGTCCTTTCAGCCGTGGGGGCGTTATAATGTGACGGTCAATCCCACTCTTCGTTGGTAAAAGAGTAGCCCAAGAGTTGGCGGTGAGTGGTGATGACTAGCTGCATTCCCTCTAGTCTTACACTGCTAAATTAGAGACGGCTAGCGCAGATAGCCCTCGTGTAGCTTTGCGCGAAATTCAAAACAAACACAACGGGCTATCTCTGTTGTGCCCATCACGAGTATCGAAACCTGGTTTTTAGCGTTATAAGCCCATAGACTTACCGCGGAGCCACTGGGAGGCTTTAATAGTCTTTGGTTGTAATAAGAAGTTTATGCACTTAATTATAGAAAACATTTCGTGTAATCACGAAAGGTTGAGTAAAATACAGTTAATGATATATCTTGCATGTTAATAGAAATCTAGACAATGAACTTGATATATTGTATTTTACTGCAGTTTAAGATAAGCAGAGATCAGATAAAATTTTACATATAAAAACCTCAGTAACTTATAATTAGATTTATAATTTTATATGGGATTAAAATAATACTGAGGAGTTAAATATTGCAACTATAAAATAGGTTAGGAGATTAAACTAGGCATAGATAGTTGAGAAATACTAGATAATATGGTTGGATATCTATTTAAAATTATAGAATCTTCATATTTAAGGTACAATGAATTAACTGTTATGATAATACATTTCAAAATAATTATAAAAATTTACTATTAACTGGAATTTTTCAAACGTGTAGTAAAAAGTGCCTTACTGTCATATTTAATCACACCTCATAGCAAACAGAGACGAGGTTTCACTGGATTAGGCGTAAAACACCTGACGAAATGGTGAATATTCTGTTTAGACAAACTAAAAGTAATCAATATGAAATATGTCCAATTTCAATGAATATGCTTATAAATATGAAGACCAGATTAAGATTTTTTGGGGGGTTCGTCGTATACTACAATTCACACGAACTTACATTTTATGATTATGATATCATTTTTTTGTTTTCTCTAGACAAAACAAATAACCACACATAATCAAATGAAAAAGAAATCAAGGTGCATTAGCCTCTCATAAAAGGGGAGTGACCTCCTTAGAATGACATTTGTTTCTTACAGATGAAAGAAGTTTTATAAAAATAAAATCTATATAGTAAAAGCAGTATCAACGGAGGTACTTGCGAGGGATAACTATTTTAGTTATCTCGAAACACACAAAAATCTTTAGGTAACTAAGTATTTCACCATCATTTTATTTTATTTTATATGATTGAGTAAAGTAATTTCTTTATGCTCGTTTATTAGATTGTTTTGTTATTCTGCTGTGTTTATCAAATATTTTATTAGAAAACATTTTGCGCTAATACACATATACACAATGATACCTGGTACATAAGTTCAAGTGTCTGTAAAATTCAGGTTTCGAAAATGTTATAGAGACAGAAGAGGAAATACCCGTAACATAAGTTAACAAATAAAACAAAATATTTATTCACAATTAAAGTCTGCGTATAGATTGTTGCTCACTGGCCAGCTTCGGGTTTGCGTCATAAGTTTTAACTCTGACTAGCTACTGAGGCAAAGAGAAAGTTTCCAAAGACATCGGCAAAGGACAATGATAGAATCCAGAGAAAATCTAGAATCATATAGTTATTCCACTTTTAAGTCCGACTACAGCCCTGATGCGGTATCCTACATTCTTTAGATTGCCTATGTCAACAATCAGTCCAGCTAAGCATAATTGAAGGAGATAAATATATAATTCATTGTAGTTTGTAGAATGTTTGTACGGAACCATACTACATGTTTTCTAGCCCTTGTTTAACATAAGATGTTTGAAGATATTCATGCATGTAGATGTATGTGGTTGCAACACAGAACATTTCTCCTAAAAGTTGCTAAGTTCCTTTTTCGCCATAACTAACTATTGTCCTGGGTCATTCATTTATGGTAACACCTATACGCTTTCGTTGGAGAAATTTCTGTAAGGTTAAACGTACTATATAGAACTGGAGAATGATCTTTTTCATTTATAATTCAAGTTATACCTCGAGAATACTTACTACCTTGTTTTGCAATGGAAATGACCAAAAGTCACGTGAGTAACGCACGCGCATGAGAAGAATGTTATTATAGTTTCGTTTGTATAAATATATGCTTCCTCAGTCTGGAACAGATTATTAAAAGATCCAACACACGTTCTCCAGTAAAGACGCCATCCTTTGTGAATACATACATTTTGATTATTCTATATCATTTTAGCTACTAAATCGCAAGGTCACGAAGTGTTTGACTAAAGTGAACTTAATAAGCTAATCCTATCTACAGATTATAATGGCTTTTCTATCATATTTTCCGAGTTAAAAGTTATTCAGGTATCGAAGATATCGCTTGTTCTTTTATTAAATTTTGAAACTGTATGTCCAACAAACCTGAAACCACCAGGATTCCAGGTGACGGGCGAATATTGGAGAAAATCGAGTACAGTAAAAATGTTAAATATTCGAATACGAAACAAACGTTTTAGAAACTCAAACAAACAAAATTTGAACAAATAAATAACATTTCAATACTTTTTGCTTTCAAAATGCAATACTAAAGCTTAAGAACAAAAATATACCTTTAAAGGAGACTTATAGATATTATAAATCTCCATTGTTCTCTATGAACATCAGTCTCTCAAATGTCTTTTGCCTCTGTAGCGTTTGGCTAGTAGAGATAGGGTAAAAACGTTTTTCATGGATCTTCCAATAATCTAGAGGGTTGCTTTCCTAAGGAATGCAAGGACCATCGAGGTAGGTGTTGATCTCTGTATCCTCTGAATATGAGGTGGATAATTTTTTGCGGGCAGCAAAGAAACTAAAGAGCTTACGTCTTTTGCAAGGGGAGAGGGTTTACAGTCATGTTTTGGTTCTATAGTTGTAGGATTATTTGTTGAAGAAACTATCTTGACTTCTTGCTGCAGGAGCATTCGATTGGATTCATAGAACACAGATCTAGTGAAACACCACTCAAGTTTAAATCTGGGATCCGATGCCGCAACCAAGCAGAAGACACTTCTTTGCTCATAATGAGTTATCCGGTCGTGAACAGATTTCTACAGTGCAGAGACAAGATTGAAATTATATCTGAACTGCATGCTGTCAATCACAGTGATCAGCCCATAAACATATGGCACTATATAACTGTAGGTAACAATGTTCTGACCCAGGTTGAAACCTTTCACCTCTTAAAAAAGGTGTCAGTATTGTCACAAAATCTGCAAGCGCAGTTCTATCATGAAAAATAAGTTTCGACGTACCAGTATCTAGATTATCAAACTTCTCCTGAGGAATCTTCAATAAAAACTTAATCATCTTAATTTCTGAGTTCCATCGTGTTTGTGCTACCGACAGAACTCTAGCCTTTCCATCAAGTAGATCAGTTGCTTGGGTTGATTTTCGAATGTAGGACACGATGGTTGATTCTTTGGAAATTACTTTCAGCAGCGGTTCAGCTTTTTTCATGCCATCCCTGACCACAAGATGTTGCGTATGAAAAAGCAGAGGTCATGTTCAGGAAGAAATTCGGATAAATTGTCTGTTAATTTAGATTAAAAAAATTCATCTTCTGACCCATATCGGTAGATAAGCTATCACCATCTCTCATACTAAGTAGTGTTTACGGTTGAAATTCAGGCAAGCAGAAAGCCTTGATAATGATGGATGCATTATGAGATATCACATATGACACCTTGTTGTTGATGTTAAAGAAATTTATTATTAATCATATTGAGCTACAATGTTATCAGATGTGTGATACCCCTTGAAAGGCCAACATGCTAGCATGACTGTTTGCATTTTTCAGTCAAGTGACTCCAAGAAAGCTGCACATTTGTCTGCTACTCCAGATATCCACAGTAACATTGATGTTGGGTACAAGTTGCAGTAGAGAGATGACTTTTTTTTTGTCGGACTTTATCAAATCTGCTCTCGATCTATATTGTGGACAGATTCTTACGACTGAGAATAATATAACGAGAATCCATGGCTGCCATTAGATCTTGAAATTCTTTTGACTCCACTCTGAAAAGGGTTACAGTGTACCGACAATAAAATTGACGAGTTTGTTAGTGATGTGCTTCTGACGAGAGTGTGTAGACTTATATTTAGTTGATTCTGTACAGTACGCTTCTACTGTAGGCTGCTGCATCTAGGCAGAAATACCAAATCCAGATGTGGACTTCTGTAACTCTGCCCCATGATTGCGCTAGAAATATAAAAGCGCATCTCAGTTATATAATATAGCTTATAATAAAAATAATATAAATCATATAATACTAAATAAATAAAAATAACATAAAAATATAATTGAACAACCATGAGGAATTTAGTTTACCTATATTATATTATATAATCTGCGTAAAATATAGTTCATATTACCAAAGATAATAAAAAAGCTTACCTTCAGATGTTTCAGCAGGTTAGAAGTAGTTTTTACCTGAAGTAGAAATAGTCCGCTCACAATATTCACATTTTGCCTTGAGTTGACCAGATCTGGTAGTAGGAAGTATGAAGTGTTCATGTACCACTGAATGCAGTTTAGTAGCCATTTCAAATTCTCTCAAGTGACTTGACTAGATTAATAACCATGTAATACAATAACGTTTAAGGTGGTTGGAGAGTATTGATCTGATTTAAAGAAGGACAATTATAACTTGTAACGAAAAGGAAAATAAAGGTGGAAAATGCACAATTAGCCTAAGCCAATGGGTAACTGTCAAAATTTACGTAAATTATAAACTAATAAGGAAGACCAATAAACAATGGCTTTTAAACTAATCATAAAGATAAACCTGCTTGAGTTAAGGACACACTAGAAGCTAAACTGTGTATGAAGAACTGTTTGGGTGTTCAACATGACTACAGATTGAGTATAGATTGTTTCTACTCAGCATAACCTTGTGGATAATTAATTTGTTTGTTATCAGGATACGCTACAGGTTAAGTTGTATGTTATTAATCAACATACACTAGCAGATAATGAATTTAGAATACATTAGCAGTCAATTAGGGTGACGTATGTGTAATATATACTAATGGGTGCTTACGTTAACTAGTGTAACTTGGATAAAAGCCATTTATATTTATATATATATGTAATTAGTAAGTAAACAGAATAATATGTATAAATATGATATAAAGTTTGAGATTCCAGCGTTGTGTGTAGTATAAGGGTAAATTCTGTTTGTGTTTTGCTTACAGTAAAAGATAAGAGTACATTTATGTTTAGTCTGCATTAAGTAAATATAACTATTTGTTGTGCTTACAATGAAGAAGAGTTGTATATTTGTAAACTCTAAATTACGAATGATTGCCCATGTAAAATATTTTCATTTTACACGAAAGGAGGCAATGCTTTTGTATTTAGTTCACGTAAGGTGATAAATTTATATTTCTACTTTCTTTATAAAGGAGGGTAAACTTGTATTTGTGTTTTACTTAAACTAGCGGATAAGCAATGTTTCTAAATTTAAATTGCATGGGAGGACATATAAAATACTTGCGTTAAATGTACGCAGGATGATGAGCTACGTATTTTAACTTCACACTATTATTATTTACTTTACTCCGTAGGGTATAACACTGTTGAATTTTACTTAAACAAGATTTTTAATAGTAAAATTGTTGTCTCAAACACTGCATCTTTCTTTTGTTTAAATCGAAAGATAAATACTTATGTTTGTATTTGTGGTATATTTGTGATCATGTTACAGTGGAGAAGAAACTGCAATATATTCAGTCCACACCAGTGTTTAAAGAATAAAAGTTTTAGTTTTTAACTGAAAAATAAGCAGTATTCTCGTGCTTACCGAGCTGTCACAAATGTAGTAGATTAATTTTACTTTTACTTATTATAAGAAATAGTAAGTTTATGGTTAGCTTGTACAGTAGGATTAACGATTATGCCTGTTTCGGGTAATTTAAGAAGTAACCCCAATGTCTATGTTTAATTTAAATTCCGGTAAGATATGTTTATATTTATTTTACATCAAGGTATAAGAAACACTAATATGTTTAACTTGCACAGTGAACCAGGAGTATATTGTTGTTGTTGTTTTTATAAGAAACACTAGTATGTTTAACTTGCACAGTGAACCAGGAGTATATTGTTGTTGTTGTTGTTTTTTGTAGAATAGGATAAGTAAAACATCAAAGGAAATTAATCATCTCTATCTTATATACACGAAAATTAAGTGGCACGTTTTGCCTTTAGTTTTTAGTGAATAAAAAAGTTATAGCTTCAATTTGCCACATCTCGAAAAAGAATATTAGATTAATTTATAGACATTTATAGTGTAGATTTGTGCTTAACAACAAACAAACCAATTTTATATTTTGTTTACAATGCATTATAACTGACATATTCCTGTTTAATTTATAGTGGTAATGGTAATTTATATACAGAACTTTTATACTTAACTTTGGCAATTATATAAATATATATATTATGTAATTTTAAAAATATAGATAGAAACATTTAACATTATTATTATCACGTTTTATTTATACACAACCTGTGTTACAGTGTGAAACTATAGAATTTATTCCTTCACTGTTGATATACTGTTTAAATTTGTTTGAGACTGTAAAGAACATAGTTTATAATTTAACTTAGGTAGAAAGTTATAGTTTCTTGCTGAAAAGAAAATGACCTAGTAGCAATGTCGGCTCTCGAGTAAATTACTGCGTTTTTAAACGTATACTGTACGCTACAATTTAACGTGATATGTTAGTAGTATATTTTCAGCAGTTTTAAACCTTACTTTGGTTTGAATTTCGCGTAAAGCTACTTGAGAGTTATCTCCGCTAGCCTTAACTGATTTAGCAGTGCAAAACTAGAGGGAAGACAGCTCTTTTACCAACAATTAGTGGGATTGATCATGAAATTATAACGCCCCTAAGGCTGAAAGGGCGAGATAATTTAGCTTGAAGGGAATTCGAACTCGCGACTCTCAGATTACAAGTCAAGCGTCCTACTCACCTAGCCATTTTAAGTATTTTTAAGGCTTGATTATGTTTACATTAGAAAATAAGTATATCTGTGTTTAATTTGCATGTGACGATTGATTATTTGAAGCTTTAAAATATTTTGACCATATTTTTACTGAGTTTAGTGTGTTCTATTACTTAGTACTGAAGGTTTTTCTTACATAAAATTTCTAAAACAAGTTTGTGAATAACAGTGTGAGCTACGGAAACTTTCAGGTGTGCAGAATTATAGAAACATTCGGAAGTATAGCGTGGAGCTAAATATTAATGATATAATCGAATGTAGTGTAAAATACAGAAATATTTAATTGTACTCAATAAAGCAATGCAATATGAGACTGAATAACGGGAAGTTAATGAAACATTCTCGTTTACAACATCAGGCTGAAGAACAGATTTAATCAGTAAAATATAAATATTCGAATGAATAATATGGAAACATATGAATACACACTGAGACTAATTAAGAGTGGATTTAGGATAAAATTATAAAACTATGATACGTCAAAAATTTTTAAAGACAGTAAAATTATTATTAGCATTATGCTAAGATATTCTGAATATTCTTCCTAGTATTTCTATAATGTGGAAAGGAATAAAAACTCCAAAGTAAAATATATGCATATATATATATATATTGTTAGGATACTGTATTTTTGTAATATAGTGTAATTTTAGTGAAGCTTTGTTGTGAGGCGTTGTAGGCTTAACGCCTGATTAATGACGTGCACCTAACTAATTGTTGTTTATTACGTGATGTATATTATGCACGTGATGTATAACGGTTATTTAGCATTTATATAAAAGGTCTCAAGTTTACGTTAAAGATGGGTTTATCAAAAGTTTTAGTGTTTGGGTTTTGTGCAGTTCAGTTCAGTTCGAGTAGCCATTTGAGACAGATATTTCTGTATCGACTCGGAAGAGGTTGTGAACCTAGACATTAATCGTATGTTTTTGTTATAAGCTAACATTTAGCTTATTTGTTTCGACTAAAGAGTTCACAAGTCTAAGAATTAGTCTTAACTTTTTGTAACTTCTGTAAGCTTTGTTGCTTTTAAAAACTGCTTTGAAAATGTCGACAAGTTTTTGTTCAGTGGACATTTGAATAGTGAAAACTTTTGTAACCGTATATCTAGCTGTGAATTGAAACTTTGAATTTTCAATCTGAAGCTGAATTTCGACATACTACGTGTTTGAATTGGACTTGGAGAGACAGTTCCTCACGTGGATCTACCAAGATAATGTTTTTTTTAATTGTATCTTTTGTAAATTATTATATATATAATTATAAGTTAATATTGGTGTTTATATATATATATAATTATAAGTTAATATTGGTGTTTATATATATATATAATGTTTCTAAAACTACGAAATTTGCAGTGTTCATTTTTGTTTCTGCTCTATTATATAGTACGGTAATACAGGATCGTGACAATATATATAACACACACAGTGGTTTCAAAGAATTTGCGTACATACAAGAAAAATATATTGAGTAGGAACGTGTAGACATTCAAGCTTAAGATTTTCAATCTTCTTGACAGAAACTAAGGTATGCCATTATAAAATTATTTCAAGATGTTTTTATTTTAAGGTTTAGTATGCTGGAAACGCCTCATCAAGAGTCATATCCTAGTAATTATCTAGGACTTAATTAGCCATATAAAACAGGTATGTATGTAAAATCATCAGTCCTTTTTTTCATTGTTTTTATAATGACGTGAAAATTATGCCACCTCTTAGACATTCTAGGTTTTATCTAAAATTTAAAACACAGCTTTTCTTATTTTACATTTTTCACATCTCTACTAGTGCAAGTACACATTATTAGGCTGTTTTTGCATGTAACTAACATTTATTTCACCAAAAATTAAAGAAAAATCTAATTACAAACTTAAATAAACTCTAAGCCTCTAATTAATTGAAGTCAAATACAAATGCAGGGAAAATGGAGCTATATTTTTTATCACTCTATTTGGAGATGTCTATTACTCCGAATAACCGAGAGAGTGTGTGTGTAGTAGCATAGAAATTCATCCAAATTTCTGGATCTGAACTGGCCTCAAGTTAATAACAACACACAAAATTAGTTAACTCCTCGTGAAAAATTCATCGTCCATGGTGAATGCTGGAGGTAGCAAAAAGAATTGCTTTAAGACAGTTAATAACCAGACACACTAAAAGCAATACAAAAACACAAAGTTCGTTTCAAGTTTCTATAGAAATAAGTAACACTTTACCATTGTCTTTAATTTACACAAAATAATAGGTATAATTATTACTTTGTTAAGTTTCGCTCATATAAAACATATTCAAACAATGGAGTCTCTAAGATAACATAATAATCATCAAATCAAGCTGAAATACCAATTATACATTAATATAGAAAAAAAATAATACTTACAAATTGATTAAAATTATTTTATTTAAAGAAGTTAACATATCAACTTTGAAAACAACAATTCTCTTTATCTTTGGACAAAATTCGTCTCCAAGATATCAGAGACATAAATGTCATTTAGAAGACTTGTGTAATAAACGTGGCCAAATAAGTTGATGTTATTGTTTTGATTTAAAACATCACAAAACTAAGGATTTCAAGATAAAAATCTGGTAGTAGCATGAATTATAAGTATATACATAAGATTTTAAAATTAAACATCTCTTAAATGATCTGACTGTTCATTCTTAATTGAAATCTATACGGTTTGGTCAATACAGATATTTCAAGTGTACAGAATACGTGAAAATCAAGTTGCTGACGAGTCACTTATGAAATATATAATGGAAAGACGTGATTGTCAAATGAATAAAATTTAATGTCTAAATCTTTTATTTATATCCTGTTGTGTTTTGGTAGTTCAACCAGAACGGTAAAATGTTAATAAGTTTCAAGACATCACTTTCAAATAGAGTTGGTATTGTTATTTAAACTGCTCTTTGTTTCTAGTAGGTTTTTGCAACTGATTAACCTTATTTTGAATGAAATAAATTTACCGCAGAATTTATCACAGAGTATACTTCACAAGTCCAGAGACGAAAAGCACATCACTTGAGAAACGATTGCTTTTTAATGATAATAATAACAATTTAGCTTATAAGTGTTGCCGCCAGATGTTTCATGACAAACGTCGTAACTTGCGTTGTTTCTGAAATGAGATATTATTTTTGTCTCTTAAAGCAACCGGAATCACTTAACAAACATAAAAGTTCACTGACTTAATTACAATATAAAGCAAAGAAAATATTCACGACTTATTTCCGGAACCACTCATGTATTCAACTGTTGTTATAACCAAAGAAATCCGTTTCAAGAAAGATGTTCTATCGTTTTCACGCTGTTAGTTAAAACAAAGAAGACCGTTGAGGAAGTTTTCAAACAGTTAACGTTTCATTATTTATACAGAATATGGGTTGTGCCCGTAGTGAGATTAGCCTATCAACTAAAAACTATATAGTAATAGTTCTCTGCGGTTGCATCTTAAAGGCTCTTATGCTAACGGAAGTCGGAAAGGAAATATGACGTTAAAATGTGAGATAAAGACACTTGGGGGAGTGATAACGTCGTCTTCGATGATCTTTCAGTGCAATCCCTTGATACGCTACTTATTCTTTAATCTTCTGTTGTTTTGCTGTTTCGGCGCTTAAAGTATGTGTAACTCATGCTAATGGTAGCTTTTATTGCTGTTTCAAACATCTTTTCGCTATAATTTATGTGTTAGTAAGTCATGAGAAAATGACAATGTACTGTACAACTCTCAACTAAAATAAATATTCTAAAAGCGCATGGTTAGAGTATTTTCTTACCTCTCAATACTATATTTTTCAATTTGACATGGCCTGCTGGTTATGACACTCGACTCGCAATCTGTGGGTCGCGAGATCAAATTCAGTGACTGAATATGCTCGCCCTTTCAGTCGTGGGAGCGTTATAATTCGACGGTCAATCCCACTGTTTGTTGGTAACGAGTAGCCCAAAAGTTGACAGTGGGAGGTGTAAAATAGGTGCCTTCTCTCCAGTCTATTACTCCAAAATTAGGGATGGCTAGTGCAGATAGCCCTCGAGTAGCTGTGCACAAAATTCAACAAAAACAAACAAAATTTTTCTGTAAAGCTTCAGATATTTGGCAACAATTCTGCTTCCAGCTAATAATCTTTACAAGAAATTAATGACTGATGATGACAAAACCTTGTCGAAACGTTGTACATTTGCTGTTATGTTAAACTTATATTAGAGTTTTTCTTCATTACCCATTCAAGCCGTCTTCAGCCATAATGACTGCGGGGTTTATGTATTTTCATTCGTCAGTTATATTTATCAATGAAGATGAAATAAACAAACTATTCAGTAATACGTAAATAATGTCAATATGTTCATATTTCTTGTATGTCAATATACAATATTAGAAATAAATACAGACATGCACAGTTGACACATGTTCCAAATGATCTCTATTGCTCACCAAAACTCAGCCAAGTTGTATGGCTGTAATTTGACCTTCTCAACTTCCATATAAGCCCATTTTATTTTGTGCAGGCCAAACCATAATTGTGGATGTTCCATCGGACTCTTTTGTTTTCCTACATGTATCATTTTATCACATCTGTTGCATACATGGAATCACTGTTTTGCTGGAAGACAAATCTCCACCCAACAGGTCATATTCTTGAAGGAATAACATGATAGACAATAATGTGTTTGTAAGTGTCAGCAGTCAGGATGCTATTTTGTGTTGATCTCCTGCATCATTGACTAAGGCACAGCTCCAACTTGTATCGGTTTCACAGTAGATTTTGTATGTTAATCATCGAACACATTATCATTGGTTGTTGCAAAACAATTCGAATTTGGATTCATCTGTGAAGAGCACACTCTTCCATTGTATCTTATCCCTTTATTTGAAGTCAGTACAACTTTTTAGATTGGTTATTTCTCCTAAGCAGTGATTGTTGAGTAATTATACACATCCATTGTGGCTGCTTTGTACTAATGTGTATGTTACTATTTTGGAGGCAACATTCATACATGAATATAAGAGTTATAAGTCATTCACAAGAATTTTCGTGTATCACGCAAAGTGCATACCCTGAATCATTTAACACCACTTTTGAAACATTTGGGTTTTCTACCTCGATCGCTTCTATTATTGACAGTACTGGTTTCATATACTCAATACAGAGTTTCTATACAGCTTCTATTGAAACATGACAATTCACCAGTTTGTCGTATGGAGTAGCTTTCACCATCCAAATCTTTCATTTTTTCAAATTAATCACGTGACATTTATGTTCGTGGAAACATGTGTTCATTACTCACACACTACTGCTGTGTATAATATGACTACGTGAACTTTTATAGGCAACATACTGGTGTCGAACTGTCTACAACTTGGTGGGATGAGAGCCAATCACAGTGTATTCTGGTGCAGTGCAGTTTTATATAGAATACAGAAGGAACAATCATATAATATGTTCATTTTATACCTATTTTATTAACTGTTTCCATAATTATTTCCAAATACTGTATGATTAAGGCTGTGATATGTTCAAAACAAACTAAATAAATGTGTTTTTTTGTAAAGCATCTAGACCTTTGAGTAACATAAAACAGCTTATTTCTAAACACCATAAGTTATATACCTTGACTATATAAAATAAACCATGGAGTTTTAATTATAAAGTATGTTATTTAAACTAACAAACACGAAAAGTCATTTCGTGTTTGTTTTAAAAAATGTATATTTGCTTGGTAAAGGCACTGGTTAGAAATTATTTAAACTGATATTATATTAACTCTAAAGTTGTAGTATGTATATAAAACGAATATAACAGTGTTAGGGAAGATGAATATATAGCGATTATAATATTTCCAACATCGACTTTTATAATTAAAATGTGAAATTTCGCAATTTGACGAAAACTACAAATAAGATTACAGTAAAGTCAAAAATAGTGAGATTTTTTGTCTGTATGCAGAAAATAGTGAAACTGTACTGGGCTATACAAGAAAATCAAGTCAGGGTGGCATATTACAAGAATCGGATATTTAGAAGTGGTTTCAAAGAAAAGGTCTTATCCTGACGTAACTAGACTGCTGAATGCACAAGATCATACTAAGTATGTTTGATGTAACAGTTGTAACGAATTTGTTATTATATACTTATTTTAATATCGACGTTTGTTTAGATTAAATTTATATTTAGAAATATACATAGCTTATACTGTTAAATATGCATTGCGAAACTCCCGTCTATTCTCCAAATTTGTATAAGATTCTCG
>NW_013665641.1:897010-917568 GCF_000517525.1 Limulus polyphemus | reverse complement strand
CCTAGACTAGAAAGATGACTTTGTATTGCTTGAAAATTTGGGAAACTTTTGTTTATAAATCATTGTTTGTAATAACTGTTATTGTATTGTTGTTTGTATATTAAAACATGTTTGTGTTAAAAAAGAAAACTGTTTGTATCAATCTTGTTGACAAATATCATAAATTGGAGATATATAGGCATATATTTAGATACTAAATCCAAAGTACAATTTAACTATTAAATTTAAATTATTAGTTAACTCAATTTCAGACCATTTGAAATTCTAATACGTTACACAGTAAATGATTTGCAGTACAAGCTTTAGATTTACACAATCGACTGTAATGCACATTTCTATTTATTTCGTCTCAATATATAAATCATTTGGTTATTTCAATTTATTAACACTATTTATCTCCAGCAAATTATATTTCAAAAATATGAGAAATCAATGCAATTTCAGACAGAAAGTGTGATTACACTGAGATTAAATAAATATTTTATTGGTGCAAGTTTCATCAAATTTAGAGAAAGACAAAAGGAACGAGCATCAGTTAGAAATTGGTGTGGAAGTGAATAAACTGCATATAGTCTTCTTAGGACAATCCTCTACCTGGATGTCTTCCAACCACGTCGTTTTATAGAGACTAATGGATTGTAAGCTTTATTTATAATCTCCTATATTATACACTATACTAGAGATATAAAAACATACACTCGTTGATATGTTAAACATAGGCGTTACTGTAGTCAAACCTACTGCAGAACTTCCTAGAGTATGGATTCCCAGAGAAAGAATCTATTACGTTCCATAACGTCTGTTGAGGAGAAATATGGTTAACCTACAGTGAAATATTTTAGGTTCATCAACTTTGATAGGTTAAAACATATTAACTATAAAAAATTGTAATACGTCAATTGAAATAAATGACTGTGCGTAAAAACTTTGTTTTGTTTGAAACATGAGCGGGCGTAGCTCTGTAGTTGACGTGTTTGGACTGTAAATCCGAGAATACACGTTTCACGTTCCGTTGCTGCAAAAATCGATCTCTACACTTTGGGGCCGTGGGTGCGTGATAAGAAGTATAGTTAAATCCCACTATTTGGTTTGACACGAGTAGTCTAAGCTTTCGTGGTGGGTGTTGTTGACTAACTGCCTTCCCTCTGCTCTATAAGTTCAAAACGGCTATGCGCAAAGTGCCCTTTATGTAGAAATTTTAAACAAGCAAATTAGTTTAGCCACTTGATAATGAAGGCTGTTTGACTTATAACGTTCATCACGTAATTATTTCTTCCTCGTAGTGGCTTACATTTTTAGAAGTTATCTTGCCATAGGTATATTTGCTGGCTAGATTTACTAATTCCATAAAATCACTAACATGAGATTCTAAATGTTAGATTTCCATGATCGGTAAAACTTCCTGCAAATATTTATACTACTGGAAGTTAAATTCTAAGTATGTCAGAACAAGCAAGTTATATCTATTAGGTTTAATGTACTAACTAAGAACAACCATTATATGTTTCATTTCAAATACACAA
Organism: Limulus polyphemus; assembly: GCF_000517525.1. Classification (NCBI taxonomy): domain Eukaryota; kingdom Metazoa; phylum Arthropoda; class Merostomata; order Xiphosura; family Limulidae; genus Limulus; species Limulus polyphemus. The sequence goes on along the minus strand of NW_013665641.1, from coordinate 916,045 downwards.
AAACTAGAAAAATTGGATTATCTTTCTTTAACTTATAATTGCAAGCTAAAATTAATTATGGTAATACGTTTTTAAAATGTTGTATCTCATAATTTTATCCATAGGAAAAAAATCCCACATTCTATATAGTTACGAATCTTTAGATCATAAATCGCATGAAAACACTTCATAAGGTACAAATCTGCTTATCTTATACTAATATTACCCGTCTTACTAATACATGTATAATAAAATAATTCGAGACAACTCGTATCAACTGTAATAATCAATGCTTAGTGTAAAGAGTATGGTAGCGATTTCGCCGTTTTAAGAGTAACGTACAGTACATATGACATATATATATATATGTATATCTTATCTACATATACATTTCTTGGCACTGTTCAACTCTCTTTTATTTCGTCTGTTCTGACAACTGTCATTAAACTGACTGCTTTGCTTCCCGTCTCAAAAAAAAAGAAGAGTCAAATGTCTTAGTTTCTTAGTACTTTTATTCAATTTAGTATGTGCTTCTCTCTACAATTTACTAAAAAAAAAGGATTACTTAATGACTGGAAGTTTTGAACCAGCACCTGGAGAAGTTTTACGACATTGCTGCTTAGTATATTTTTTGTGTGTGTTCGTTAAGCTATAACTGGTTCAAACATTGTAACTGATGGGGCAATTTATCTGACAATCTGGGCGGGTTTCAGAACAAATTATTGGTCCTATGGTTGTCTCAAGTAACGTTGACATGGCAAAGTCACTTGAAAGTCTACTAAGTAGGTTTGATTGCTCTAGGGCTTGTGAAACCTCTCAACACAAGTTGCCCGAAAGCTTGAGTTGTACGATATGTTTAAATTATTGCCATTTTTTTCAAATTCCAAAGAGGCCCTCATTTTAAAGGTCCGTGCTAGCTTCAAGCATAAAACATTTCAAAATTGTTTAATGTTTTTCTTACTAAAACATTGCTTACTACACTGTAATGAGGCAAAACGCTTGAAGAGAGAAAACAATTTAACATCGTAAGCAACGTTTCTGGTATTTATAAATTTAGTAATTCTAGATAATGAGATGTAGCTCAAGATTCTAAAAATAACAAAACAAACAATAAACAACTTAATATGATAAGAGCTCGAAGACGATTGTGTTTCATAAACACAAACTTTAGACATTAATAATTTATGTTTACATAAGTTCCTTATCTATATTTTCGTTATCAGGAAGAAGAATTTCACTTGTTTGGAATAAGTTTAATAATTATATATCGCTACACTAGAAGATAGCTAGCACAATGATGTGAAAAATGACAAATTACTATTTATTTCTCAAAACAAATGTTCAAAGTAAATTACATAGAACACATGTCTATGGATATTTCTAGCAAATATTAATACAGTTGAAAATTATTTGAGGCATATTTTCATTCTGCCTGTACAAAAGTTCTTCCTTTAATTGGAATAAGTAATCTTTTGTAATTTGATAATAAAAAATTCCGTTATAGTTTATTAAAAACATAACCCTAAAACTTTTGCACAATGCTATTTGCACATAGTTATCCTTAATTTTGAACTGATAGTCAAGAGAACTCATTGCCAACTGTTGGCAACTTTTATCTGACTGTATAGTCACTCTTGTAGCACACCCTCAGCAACAGGATGCGAGCCATTAATCCCCGGATTCACATACAAGTACGCAAACCACTAGGCCACATTTCGCCTATACGTTTATATTACTAACTATTTCATATATAAATTTTTCATTAATCAAGTCTTTATTTGGTGTAAGTTAAGAATATGAAAAATCAAGTTCTCAGGCACTTCTTTAGTAAATGATATAAATTTCTTTCACTTCTGACGAGATTTATTTTGCTGTAAGACTTATACTTTTATAAAATAAGTCTCATATTTGTGATAAGGTACTTACTTACGTCCTTGGAAATACGAGGCTATTCAACCATTTAACTATTAGGAAAAAAAGTTTGATTCCATTTGTTACTTTTTTTAAAGTAATGATTTAAGGGCCGAAAGCTAGCAAAGCATTAGAAACCAAGACACAAAAAATTTGTAATAAACATCACGTAAACTCTGAATTTTTTTTACTTTATATTCCTCTTAATTTGGTCATTTTGAATTCAAAATCAGAGGTTTATCGATATAGCATTTCAGATCTATCTTTGTCTTCTTCAAATCATTGCTAAATAAATTTTTTGTTCAATATCAGAACTCGACAGTTAAGCCTAACAATGCGTGACAAAAGATGCTTTGAAACTCTTTTTATATATACAGTTGAATACTTTAAAAGTACAATCTCTCGTCGTCTGGCCCTCTTGATGAGTTTTAGTAAATGAACGAAGGGCTTTTTGTAGGAGATGAACGTAAATCTGGAATGTTATTTTTACACATATCTGATTTTGAATCTGAAACAGACAGATTAAGAGGAATATGAAAGAGAACATCTGCAGTTTACATGGTTTTTACCACAATGTTTAGCCATACTTACTGCAACCTGCTCCAATTTGTTGCCAAAAGAACCAGTATCATGCGATGCCACATTGGGACTTACTGGGGATTGAATTTTCCCTTTTACTCTATTTTTATAAATCCTTATATTACATATGGTCATACAACATGGATAACAACTTCTTCTACATATTTTGATCATCTAATGGTTGTGGAGTGTCATGATCTCTGACTAGCTTTTCAAATTGGTCTTCCCACAGAACAATACCTTTCCTACCATAATTTCACACCTCCAAAAACTTCATAAAAATACATACATTTATACAGTTATATACATTAATAATAACTTTATCCTTACGGTCTTTGTTTGTAAATCCACCACCAAATCTCTTTCTACCTGTTGAATATTAACATCTATCAGATCTCTGTTCCAGTGGATGACCTAAATTTTGATGATGCTCCAATATCACTTTTGCTGTTACCAAAGTCATCGCTTCTACTTGAGTAATGTGTAGCACTTCAGGCTTTCCTCTCTCTCTTGTTAATTTCTTAACAACAATATACATTGAGAAAAAACAAAACCATCAACATTGAGAATCAAAATAATAATACTAATAACTGTTCAGAAACTGAGACGCCCCCCAGTGCCACAGCGGTATGTCTGCAGACTTACAACGCTAGAATCCGGGTTTCGATACCTGAGTTCTATCACCATGTGACTTGTCACTTTCTCTTAACATTCGTCGACAAACCTCGTCTGATTGGCTAGCACCTAAGAAAGGGGGCTGTGACATACTCTCAGCTTAAAAGTTTATTAACTGATACCCAAGTAGGAAGAGAGAAAGGCGGAACCACAAGTTGAGCCACTTCGGAATAAACTTTAACGGTTTTCTGAGCCGTGTGTTTTATGTCACACTGGAGCATATTCAAAAGAATAAATTTAGAATTTATATTAACACTACTGAAAAATAATAGAAACTCATGGTATATTCCTATACCACACATCCAACATCGACATATCCATTATATTGAAATGCAAGAATGATTGCAAAATGATCCCAAAATGGCAGTAAATTTTCACAATATGTCTGTCTCAAGTCACACACATTCAACGAGAACATGATGAATGTCACGGAGCCACCGCTTCGAAAAATAGGATCTAATATTCAGCCTTTTCCTTCAACTGTCTCGTTTGTGGTAAAAAGTTATTGTCAAAAAACCCCATATAGATGGAAATGTGTTGTTCAGTGCATAACATTTGAGGTAAAGCAGCATACACTAAAAGTCTCCGATGAAAGAGTATTCTTAGAAGTCGAAATGAGGCTTTGCTGGTAGACATCTGTTTCTTAATCATTAATAAATTTTTCTCTCCATTCCACCGTTGCTGTTATAGAAAATGGCACACTATAAAGATATAATAGGTTTATTATGCTAGTAAGTGTTTTCTAATATCGTGCATGGGCACTTATAGCTTCATAAGAAATTACAGAGGCTGTGTTCGTTATATTAAAATGAATTTAGAGCCTCACCACATCATTACAGTACATGTCACATTCAAAGCACACTCCTCCTTTCTGAGCTTTTTCCATAATCCATCTAGTGTATTCAAAAGACGATCTTCTAGTGCTCGTTTTAATTTTAAGATCTCCCAGAAATTCGTAGGCACTATGTTTAACACCTTAACTTGTATATCTTCGTAGGGTATAGCATAAATACCAGTTTCATTCTCCAGCTGCATTATGTAGGCGACGGTTGAACGCGAGATACGACTGGAAGTCTTATCTTGATGAACCCATACCTCGTTTCCATATGGAGATCATTTTTGATTATGTTGGCATACGTGAACAGCTTTTGCTACTGATCTCTGTGTTCGTCGATTACTTGTTATAAGACACCACACTTTAGTTACCACGGTTGGGATACGTTGTAGGTCTCTTTCTGGTTAGTAATATCGCATTTTTTCCAATGCCATTAAGCATAAGAGATATCCTTCTTGGAAATTATAAATCCCCAAATTCAACACTTCATTATGATCTGAGTGTACAAACTTTTTACATTGGAAAGGGTTATTACATATCCTCACAATATAGTTAAATTTTCGGTGATAATACACTATCTCGGAAGGCCAAACATTATCAACACGTACTTCTCAAAGATTCCGTTTCACCGCGACTTTATATCGGCTGTGGTTGTCACGTGACTCAGCCCTATTATACACATTTATCCCTTTTTTTTTGTTAAACACGAAGCAACATGATGAGCTATCTGTGCTCTACCCATCGCAGGTATTGAAGCCCTATTTTTAGCGTTATAAGCTCTTGGACTTACCGCTGAGTTACTGGAGGTTGTATTTATTCTTATAGCGTCATTAAATAATAGAGTTTGATGTTTCCATTCTCCTCCATTGTTATCATAAGTACACATACAAGTTTCCAAACAAACAATTTAAGGACAAATTTAAACACAAACTTTTAGCTTTAAAAATGTTCAACAATCCCAATTAGGCATCTGTCAAAATCTTGACCAGGAAACGAAGGAAAAGATATCAGAGCAGGATAAAAAAATGGCACGTGCTTTTCTTCGACGGTAACGTGACTATAACTATTCTTTGCCATGTTTAGTAATCGGTCAACGAACACACTTTATCATATCTATAATAGAATGTACATTAGAAAACTTTCATCAGTGGGAGATTCCTAGAACTTTAATCGTGAGGTATATTTATGAAATGTAGACTTCTCGAAAGTAAGACGCAATAATATGAAATAATATGAATAGGATAATATGCAAATGCATTAACTACCCTAACTATGGTTTTAAATAAAGAAGCAAAATAGCTTCCCAAGGAATTAGAATATGCTATAAAATAACATAACTATCATTCACAACTTGACATTCATTGATTCAGTGAGTAAAATGAAAATACTAAAATCCAACACGTATATTCTATCCATTAAATAAAAACGCAGCTTGTTGGAACAACAAAAGGATGAACACAGAACTGTGATGGAATGATGAATAGAGTTCAAGATAATAATTAATCAAATAAATCAAACTTTTAGATAGCGTCAACTTAATCTGATGGAAACTGTTTTTAATGTCCCTACTCTGTCATCCGGAAACGTTGGTAAGTCAACAACAGTTCTCAGGATTTTGACATAAGAAGATTTAAGACATAGTTTATTTAAATAATGCCAAGACACGTTCGAAAAAGACATGTTCTGGTTGTAATTAAAAAGGGGGAAAAAGTTGAATAAAGTGAGACTGTCAGATATACTGTGAAATGGATCTTATAAACGTTTTGATTTACTTGAGTTTAGCTTAATATAGTGGCCAAGAATAATAATATTTTAAAAACTATTTTATTTATCGCACAAGTTGTGTATACTTTCTTTTGTTGTTAGAGTCTTAAAAAGAAAGTATTGAACAAAGCCCAATTTAGTGCATTATAAATTCAATTTAGGATCATACATTGTATGATATGTATATCAATGTTATTTGAAAGATAGCTTGCAAATCATTCCAAAATATTGAAGGTTGTGTATTTTTCGACGTACAGAAAAGTTGTCCTTGTCATTTAATCCTCTCGAAACGGGCATCATTTACTGAACATGTCACGATGTTTTTAGTAAATCACATTCAAAATTTAATTAACCTATTTTTTGTTCATGTTATACTAATTAATATAGCATATAATCTTAGTTGATAATCCATATTTTAATAATATATACGTTTTAAGTTCTTAATTTTATAAGGCAATATTTAAAAAAAATCCTGAATTTCCCCTAGTGTGATAAATTTGACTTTTTTCTCTAGGCATCTTCTCTCCTCTAATCTATTTATCATCTCTCCAAGAAGTACGAAATTTAACGTAAATTACTTATTATAATGTGGTCATTGCTCAGGCAATACATAATTTTCATAGCCTTCAATTTTGTTTGCTTACATAGCCATTAAATAGAAAGTCAGACCTCTCTTGCCACACTCACCTGTCACACCCTCTCTTTCAGGATTTGTCAATAGTTCTTTCTTACGTTCAATACTATATTATTTATCACCAGTAGAAAGCAAATGCTTTCATTTATTAACTGACATGTTATATTATGTTGTTCTATGTAAATAAAAGTGTTAATTTTTATTTCAGTACACACTTTCTCGAAGGGAAGTGGAAACGAAGCTTGTACTGAAAGATTGTTTGTTTTTTGAAGTTAAGCACAAAGCTACACAATGGGCAATCTGTGCTCTGCTCACCACGGGTATCGAAACCTGGATTCTAGCGTTGTAAATCCGCATACATACCGCTGTGCCACTGGGGGGCTGTACTGAAAGAGAAATTAACGTGCTGCAGATGTAATAATGACAGTTTAGAAATTTAATGAGTACAAAAGTTGATATTTACTCTTACAATATTAAGTATTCACTAAATCAGTCAGCGAATACGAATACTATGCCATTGAATTCGAATATGAATATTTTAATTTTCCCTACCAAAGTATTCGAATACAAGTACGAACATTCTCAAAGCTGTATTCGAATGCATTCGAATACGTATACCCCATGTCTGCAAGACCCACACCTATAAATTATTCCAACGCTAAAAACTCTCATTTGAAACTTTTGTTCTTGCCCGTTTCAAGATAAAATGGTGTGCATGCTAAAACAAAAAATAACACTGAGAACAACAACTAGTATTCGAATACGTATACCCCATGTCTGCAAGACCCACACCTATAAATTATTCCAACGCTAAAAACTCTCATTTGAAACTTTTGTTCTTGCCCGTTTCAAGATAAAATAGTGTGCATGCTAAAACAAAAAATAACACTGAGAACAACAACTAGTATTATCAACTTTAGCTATGGAGATTGTCTTCCAGTGGGTAAGCATTAAGTTCGACTCTCTGTGGTGGACAGAGCGCAGATAGCCTATTGTGTAACTTTACGATAAAATAAACAAAGTTGTGTAGAATAAATAATGTTCCTCAACTTCTTCAGTTCGTTAGGTCTTAGAGAACTATTTCGCTTTTAAAATGGTTTGTCAAATTAAGGTTAGCAACATAACAAGATAAGCCTATGTTAGCGATCTTTAAAATGTTCTTTATATCACACCTTGTTTGTTTGTTTACATGGCTTATAATCATAAACAATAGAATATACATGTTTTTATTGGGGGATATACCTATAGACTTATATTTCAGTAATTACATTACTAAACAAAAAGCATCTGGGCGATCAACACAGTAAAAGAAACAACAGTGCTTTTTCTTTAATGGAAAAATAGCTTTGGAGACCAAGACTATTTGTGTAATATCCTGTTTGGCTATAAATTCAAGGTTATTGGGTTCATAACTCATATTAAGGAGAAGGCCTAAGTAAATCGTTCATGATATAGATAATAATTTTCGAATATTGGTTACAAATTGAACAGAGGCTGCTTTAAAGGCATTCAGCTTGGTATAGGACTTCAAAGGAGATATACTTCCCATTTAAGGAGAAAAGCATGAGATTACAATCAATTATAAAAACAAAGAGGACAAAATTAAAAATCTTTTCTTGAAACTATTGCAAAATAAAAATAAGTAAACAGCCCTCGATATTTTGTAACGATAGGTAAGCTATCTTTCAAATAACATTGATATACATACTTACTGTATGATCCTAAAATAGATTTATAATTTACTAAGTTGGGCTTTGTTCAAGACTTTCTTTTAAGACTCTAACAACAAAAGAAATGATACACAACTTGTGCGATAAACAAAATAGTTTTTAAAATATTATTATTTTTGGCCACTATATTAACGCAAATCGTGTAATACAGTAAGTGTTTTTTTATATCTGTATTAAACGCACATTTTAATGAGTTTGTATATATAAAGCACTTTCCATGCTTACTAAATGGTAGATATAAAACACTTTCCATGCTTACTAAATGGTAGACATAAAACAATTTTCATACTTACTAAATGGTAGACATAAGACACATTTCATGCTTACTAAGTGATATACGTAAAACACTTTTCATGCTTACTAAGTGATATACGTAAAACACTTTTCATACACTTAAATGCACGGCAAAAAATACGGGTGTCAAATTGCACATTTTATTATAAAAATATATCTCAGATGTTTTTATTTTTTACTTTCAATTGGTCAATTATTTCAAAGTTATTTATTATCATAGAAAAGTCTTTAATAATTTCCTGCTCTTCTGAATTACACTAATGTTTTTATGCAAGACATCTGTGAGATTTTCAGATTCTCATTTTTATGCGCTTTTTTTCCACTAATGTGCCTTTTCCAATATAAGCAAAACTTAATTAGCTGTGATATTACCATAAAACAAAGGCTGTAAATTATAATAATGTTGTGTTTTGTCTTTTGAATTATTTTGAAAATTGTGAATAACTTCATTAATATGTATGAAAAGAATGAGCCCAGAAGCAACAAATACTTTAATTATTCCAAAGTAGTATATGTAGACTACTTTTTCACGTAATCTTTGTCATGCGTTTCTCACAGCCTCTTTCCAAAACTGGTTTTTGATGTGTACCTAGAATATTAATATTTTCATTTGCATTATCGGTTCATGGATGTTTTTTGAAATCGATCAAGCTTTTATCCCTATTTAATGTTGAAAATATTTAATTTTCAAAGTTTTAATTGCAGATATAATTCGACTGATCTGATTCTTTTCAGTAACTTTTGCATTTGATCGCCAACTAGGACTCAATTTTAGGTTAACTTAAAATATATTGCAGATAAGAGTGTTAAGAAAATGTAATCAGCACGTTTTAAAACTCTGTTTAAGCCAATTCTTTTGGATTTTTTTTTATTAGATTATACTGTTTGTATGGTTTACTTATACTGATGTTAGTTACAAAAGGTTTACTGTTGGCTAAAGCTTGTTTGTTATTATGTAATATTTACTTAGATTTTGGTTTAATATGAAGAATGGACAAGTTTTATTTATAATTTCTCCCTTTTTAGTACGATTACATGTGTGTTATAAGTTTAAAGTTGTTCTTTAAGCCTCATTGGTGGTTGTATTCATTAAATAGATTTCTCTAAGAACACTTGAATTTAATACTGATTAGTATGGCTAAGTAGAAAATGACCAGCAATTGAATGGATGTTTTTGTTTTTTTCTAAATAGCAGCTTCAAGTAATGTTTTTAAAAACACAGATGAATATTTTTTTCGTGTATCGAAAGACTTGCCAAAGGTGTTAAAGAAAAGAGATGTTAAAGATTCGAAAAGCTTATACTTAAAAGTTGTAAAACTTTAGGTATTTTCATATTTTATTACGATAAGAGATGAATGAAGGGCAGCTAGACAACTTTTAACCCTTGACTACAGTGTTTGCCCTAAATCTAACATTACAAAAAAGTCAATTGTTCTTTACAATGACATCCAGAGTTCCCCATAATAAAAGTTCAAATCTATAAAACAATTTATAAATTGTCCCTAAACATATAGCTGTTCATATTACAAAGATGTTGTTTTCTCAGAGATTAAAAACTTGTAATTTTGGTGACAGAAAGCTTGGTTGACAAGGTAAAAAAATAAAACATTTTAATTATACAAATTACTGTTAAAATAAATTAAAACTAAAATGAATTGTATTGGAAAGGATTACTATTTCCCTTTAAGGTATACATTTTCTCAAGGTTTACTAAACAAGTTTAAGTATCTCATTCTTATTTTAGCACCTCCAGTCTCTGATTCTAACGTTATATAGCACCTGGCTTCTAGCTCCTATTTCTACATGCACGAAGTAATAGAAATGTGCTATATATATACTTTATCATCACATTCTTCCTATGTCGATTAAATATACACCCCACCCCTTCTCTTTGATTTCATTCCCTAACGCTGGGTGGGGTTTAAAAGTATATTAGTTCATTTATCGTCACTGCTCAGCGGAGGGTATTGATAATACACGAGCACATCTAGTTAGGAACGCCCAATATCCCGCCCCTCTTATCACAGAGGCTACTCGAGCGTGGCGTTTCACATCCAGTGTACTCTTTCACCATAAAAATCGTCTATACCACTCCTTCTATGCCAATAGCTGCTCTCCTCCTCACTATTCCTCTGGACCAACAAATATGGTCAACACGAAAATATTTTGTTATCAGTTTGGATCAAAGAACAATCTGTTTAATTTGGTGTTTGTATATCCAAGTTTTAAACTATTTGCATTTGCACAGATTACTTATTTATGATATAAATATTTTTCATTGTAATAAATTGCTTCACTACTTTGGGCCAAATAAATCATTTATAAAGAAATCAAGTGGATATAATTTGGACCTGTATGGAATAGTCTTGAAATAATCTGAGTTTCTGTTGGTGCACTATTTACCTACGACTGCTTTTTGATAAACAATCAAACAACAAAATTTCATTTTCATTAACCCTTTATAAATTTGCCGAATCTTCTTGCTGAGCATCAATACATAATGGATTATATCAAAATATATGATGTCTTTTTACCAGATTTTAATTGTGTAAAATAACTTAGCTTTTAGCTCTTGAAAGCCATTGAATAACGAAATAAAACTTAAAGAAATTTTTCGCACAACTTTTTCCTAACTGTTTCTTTTGTCACAGAATATTTAAAGCTAAAAACTTATGCTGTCTTCAACGCATATATATGTATTTTCAGTTTATGCTATTTTTCACCTGTAACTATGAGATAAAATAAACAGTTATAAGGAATAGAACTTAAACTGTGTAAGTAAAGCACTAAGAAACAATATAAGCGAGCTCATTCTGTAGAGACTTTTCAGTTGTATTTATTTAAGTTCACTGTTTTAAATGAAATGCATATCGTAAAAACCTTGCAAATCATTTAATTATACCCTACCGGGTTCCACTAACGTCCTACCATATTATCGCTTCATTTTCTCACACCATATCGTATAACAACATGACATTCTCATAAACAAACATCTACTTTTAATGACAAGCAGAAACATTTTGTCTGATAAAAGCTTGTTATTATCAACATATCACAAAATAATCTACAATATAGTGTTCTGATTACCATTAATTAATTTAGATACGTTGATACACTTGACAATACAATTCTTTCTTTGTTTAGATTTCATATATTGTATGTTAACATTTCAAATATAGTTTAGCATTATTAGATGCACATTTGTAAAATTATACTTAACGTACAGCACTGAAAAACTATAAAATAGACCTTTTGAATTTTCTCAGAAGTAACGTTCGTGTTAATATAGTTATTTACTGTTTTAAAGTACGGAAACATGTTTTAATATGTATAATACTTTTGTCAAAAATATGAAACCCTATAACCCGAGCGCTTTCGAAAGGTGGACCTTTTTTCATCAAGGGCCTCTGATGGAGAAAGATCCATCTTTTGAAAGCGCTTGGGTTATAAGGTTGAGTTTTTGCATTTTTGTTTTAGTTGATTTTTTAACCTAGATGTTTTCCTAAGATCATGTTTAATACATTTGAGATATGATATAAGCGCTTTGAAAATTATTCGCCCACATTTGCAGAAAAAGTGTCACTTGCTCAATGCGAGTTTTAAAAATCAGTACAGGAGTTTTCAAATAACAAATAATTTACGAAATTTTCATAGAATTTGTATACTTTCCAGTGAGAAGTGAAATATACATGTGTTTAACTTAAACCTACTAACCCTATAGAGAAATGGCCTCGATAATAGTGTTCGATGTCTTGTAGAGTAGCTTTGAATGTACATTTTGTTAAGACATACTACCAAGGCAGAAATTGTTGTCTTTCTCTCAGCTTCATTTCAAGTTTAAAATTTTAAAAATTAGCTTAACTGTTGGTAAAAAATGAAACTTGCTGAGCTTATAACTGCTGAGCACATAAACAAACAGCCAAAATAGTGCAGTTAAAATTAGATTTAAGCTTATTAACTCTGCAATATTTTAACAGGCGAAATGTTTATCTTTTTAAAATACATATAATATATACATATTACAGTTATGGTGTCTACCGACTCTAGAAAACTTTATAAACGTATACGAAAGATCTGACAAATACATTATCCAAGTTTTATAATACCTTGTGTACATCTAAGTCTTAATTATTCAATGTATTCACAAAGCTTTCGAAAGGTATTTTAAATTGAAAGCACGTAAGTGTGCTATCGATAACAAACCTTTTTCAGCTTATGCATACATCATCAGTGCCAAGATAGACATCCAATAAATATGAATATAAAGATTTTCGTTAACTCGACTTCAGATAGTAGCTACCTATACCGCTTACGTACAACTATATTTCTATTCGTTGATAAAAAAACAACTGTAGAAAAGGGGACCACAACAGTTCTTCATAGTTAAGCAAAAATTTAAGCCTTTTTAATAGCCGATATATGTATTGCATTTTGATTTTATATGTAAAAATCTTAATAGTTGTCGTTGCCTCGAGGCTGTGTCCAAGGATTATGTGTATGCCTGATATCTCCTGGACAAAGCATCTCTGATAGAACGAATCGTGTTTTTAAACTGGCAATTAAGCTTTGGATATTTAACCTCGACATCAAATGGTTATTATTAAACAAAGTTTATCATTGTTTTTTGTTTTTTTTTGCAAATACAAAGAAATAAAAAAAGACATATTTTGGAGAAATCGTTTACAGTCCAACAACAAAACTGACGCTATGTCTGCCTTTAAACAAGGCTGGCTGGAGAACTGATAATGCAAAATCGACGCTACATAAAAATTATCACCTGCTTTTACTACATTGGTAACTGAAATTAGAAAGCCAAATATTACAGCTCGCATCGAACTGCATAAATGTATCTGTATCTTTTATTTTTTATAAATGTAAGAAATGAAAATAAGGCATCTTTACATTTAATAACCTTGTTTGGTCTTTAAGAGCAAGCTACAGAACAGGCTATATGCACTGTTCCCACCACGAGTTATCTTATTTTTGTATTTATAGCAGAGCTATTAAGGCTATTTGCCATCCTCTCTAATTTTGAACTACTGACCAGAGGAAAGGACGCCAATCAGCCCACCACCCAATATCCATGCTAAGGGGTTGACTCTAACTCTTATAATTCACGCAAAGCTTAAAGTGCGGGGAATATTTTGTGGTATCGCACGGTTTCGAACCTGGCTCACCAGCTCCAAAATTCAGAACTCTAGCACAGGGCACCTATTTTCTCATAAGAATGTGATTAAGTCATATTTGTTACAACGACTATTGATAACATTATAAACCTGTATACTTTATGCGTACTACTATATTCTTGATAAAATATTTGCCATGTATGTACACTCACCCCTAACTCGTAATACATGAACATTTAATAAGTTGCAAAAACAAAATGTATATAAATAAAACTTTATTTACGACTTCTACATAACGAATAGAAAATATACATAAAAATGTTATATTTACCAAGTGTGTTGTTTCAAATCTTACTATAAAGATGATCCATTACGTGTGTGTGTGCATGTTAGTATTTGTCACGAGTTGGCTGTCTCTATTTCTATAATTTTTGGTATGGTAACTGGAAAGTGCCCGATGATTTACATGAATTATTGTGTTTGTCTTAGGATTTTGCCCGAGAAAAGGGTTAAAACACCCTAAAATATGGCACATTGCCATTTTTTTTATAAATTGCTGGCTTGGAATTTAAAGACACAAGTACTTAATCAGTTAAATAAGTCAATTATTACCTTCCCTAAAGCAGGGTATGCATTTGGTATCTAATGACGTCATTAGGAGTTTGTTAACATAATAAATGATAAGGGGGAATGTTATCTAACATTGTCCTTTATGCAATTTTTACTTCATTAACGGACACCCTCATTTAGTAGGTATGAAAGCAGGTTTTATTGAATTATACGTATCTTGTATTAAGATAAGATACTGTCTAATGTTAGAGACATTTTCCACAATCACTAACTCTTGCAAGGTATCCACAGACGTGGGGACCAATTTGCTAGAATTAATCTTTAAAAATCTCAATACACATAGAAAAGACAGATAAAGGAATTGTAACAGGCATTATAATGTAATGCCCTTACATAATACAAAATCTTCATATTTTTCTAAAAATGATTCGCCTGTTTCAATGATTCAATTGTCCGTTTGTGGAAACAAATACAAAAAAAATCTCTTGAAGAAGCAAAATACACTGTAAGGAAGTCAATTAAGAGAAAAACAACAACACAAACATAGTGACATGCTTTGCTCATATTTTTTGTTTAACCCCAACGTAATTGTAAATTAACTGCTTTATGTTTATGGTAAGCAGAAAATTCCTTATACTTTTTGTATAATATACTATTGAACAACATGTTTCAATACTTTGTCTCTCCTATTTGATTTTAATGTGCCTTTTCCTGAAATATTTTAAAACTTTAAGTAGTATTTCCCTTGGTTGAATCAATAATTTTGTCTTATACTGAACAAAATTAGAACCTTGTTATACGTTTTATTAATTTTTTCCCTTAAAATATATGTAGGCGCTTAGCCTTACGCCTGTAAAAATATGAAGTATCGTTAGCTGCTAATAATTTTCATTCATACAGAAGAGATCATTGTAGATAGATATTTAACATAGCTTATTTGGAACTGAAATTGGAAGTTATAATAGGAAGACCTGCAGGAGAAAATGATTAAGATTGATAATTTAGCATTTGAATATCAGCTAAATGTTTTATAGTTTGTTATTACAATTTAATATTTCTTTTAAAGATTTATTTTCTTCCTCTGGAAGATCATGGACAAATGATTAACGTATCAAACAGTGGATCAGAAGATCCATGATTTGCTTCCCGTTGCCACAAAAAAAATATCGAGCTCTACAATTAGGCGCCATGAGTGCGTTATAAGAGTGGCGGTCAAATTCACTATTCAATTAGAGTATTCCAATAGTTGGTGGTTAGTGCTGTTAGTCTACAAGTTCAAAATTATTGGAACGGCTAGTGTAGACATCTTTTGTAACTTCACACAAACTAGTAAAAAATGTCTTTATCTGTATAGAAATATCTCTGATTGGAGATACGGTAAGATTCGAATACTACTAGGAGGTATAAACTTTCTGATATTTGTTGAATATTATATTTTAAATAATCTCAAAATTATTACCTAAGGTGAGTAGTTTCTGTAGCACATAATATAAATGAGTATGTGTAACAAATATATCAATAAAAAAAATCTGTACCAATTGTTTGAAAACAAAATACTCGGAAGACTTTTTAAAACACTGTCGGAAAGTTTCCAATCCGTAATTCACGATTATTAAAAATTTAAACTTCAAGCGTATTCAATTTTCATCTGGTTTAACAATATTTAGTAACTCAAAAAAGAAAACAATCACACAACCCTGACTTAATTTTGAGCTGCTGTAACAAAATAAATTTTTTACAATTGAACAAAAATGTTGAATTATTTTAAAGCATGATATATTCCTCAAAAATAGTCCCTGATGAAGGAAAGAGAACTATCGAAAACTGCTCCAGTTTTGGGTCATATTTTTGAGATGTTGTAATTGCTTTTTATTGATTCACAATAATTTATTATTTAAAATTTTAAAAAATCGATAGGTATTAAGTCCAAACAATTTCGACAATATCACAAATGTAAATTCTATTTTAGAAATCTTTAGATAATTACGTTATTGAAGTCTCTATTAATAATTTGTAGAGAGAGGATTAAAAATGATACAGTAAATTTAAATAACGAACGCAACATTATTTTGGGGAAAATTCTTATAGAAAAATGACAATGGATTATGTATTGCAATATTTTAAAGATAATATATTTGTTATCAGTGTTATTCATATTACTACAGGAAATTGTTTGACTGCACTGGTCGAGGTAAATTTGACCAACTTCTTATTGATCACTCAAAGTAATAGATCTGTGAAAAAAAGGCCAGACCTGAGTCGGCATAGTGTTCTAAGCAAACAGCTGCCGTATCTAACGCCTAGGTGGAAAAGGTTGCGAGGCTGGAGCCACTGGAAGGCGCCAACTCCTCACGTCACTTTCGCCAGACATAGAGTCTCCGACAGTAGAGCCTGTAAACAGTGCTTCGGTCCAGGATACCACATAGTAATAAGAGACCGATAAATCACCCGATAAGGCACAATTTCAGAGTTAGGAGCCGTTAGTACGATGGACAGTCTCCCACCTCTGATAGAGGTCCTGCTGTGACAACTGTGTCTCACACTGACCACACACTAAGTCTCAGTCCGCGGGAACCACTGTTGTAAGCGTCCTTCTTCTGTGTGTTTGTCACCCAGGTCTGTATAAACCAGGACACTTGTTATTAAAATTAGTGTGACAGATAAATAAAATCTGTAGATCGCCTTTGTAAGGAATCGTTAATATTCCGAAATCTAAAGGTAAAAGTTTTCTTGAAGAAAGTCACCGAATAAATCTGTTTATGTTTACTTAATCGTAACAGCTTGGTCTGTATAATTCTTGATTAATAGTTATTTTTCTAGAGACGTTACGTTTCTTTTAAGTATGTGGCTTGCAGTATCACTATCTTATTTTCCTGATCATAGCGTCCATAGCAACGACATAAACACTCTTGCCATTTGGTTACCTTGATGACGTGTTGAACTCTTCCTATATATTTATCCAAAGATTGAAGGGCCGAAATTGAAAATTGGCCAAATGAATTCATCCTTCATCAAACAGCTATAAGCATTAAAACTGAAATTAGAGTTTCGCCAACGGGCTTCACTCTTTGACTCCTATACAAAAGTAATAGTAACTTCGAATAAATAAAATTAACAATGTTAGCATCACGCTTCTTTGAAAAAGTTGGTAAGGTATGAAAATATATACAGCCTTCTATATAAAGGAGGAGTTTGACTATTGTATGATAAAGCCCAACAAAGGTTTTGCTCTTCCTTTCTAATAGCAAGCTTGTGTTTATGATAATATAAATGTTTCTTTAAAAACTGGTGTAAAGTAAGAAACAATACATGAAACATAAAATTTCAATCTATTAATCTTAAAATTCTATTCGACAATATATATTTTTAATGGATGATATTTTTGTAGAAAGTGTGTAGTCATTAGACAGCGTTGACTGTGGCAGTATTGTTGATTAAGTACCAATGATGTGGTCCAGATTATTAAAAACAAATAAATGGCAATTATTTGCTCTCACCCATGCATTAGATAATTGTGTATTGTTGTTATGACGTCACTGGCACCACACAGTTGGAGAAAAATCTCAAAAATCCTTTTAATGTGAAACGTTTTAATAGAACTGTAATTTACCTTAAATGGATTTTAAATATAAAATGTTAGATATGGATTTTTCTAGCATAATTACGTATTATATAAGCTTAAACAAATATTTATTACAACTCTATCAAGGCAAATAATAAAAGGAATTTGAAATGTCCAGTAAAACAGTAACAAGAATATGGTGTGCATTCATAAAATCATAAAGAAACGTTTTGTTGAAGGAAATATCAAAATAACGTAATTAGGACTATGCAGAGCAAAGGAAAGAAACTATAACGTAGATGACAAGACAGGTAACATAATACAATTACAATAAAACTGGATAGTTTTGACGTATCCTTTGTTTCAAAAGTAAAATACAATATCAACAACTTCTCTTTAGACTTATACTTTCTATAAGTACAACCGATTTTAGTTCTTTATTTCAACCACAAAGATTTCTGATGCATGCACATCAAACACTTGTTTCTTGGCACTCGTCATGACGATCATGTGTGGCTCAGTTCATTAACTTAGAATTAAACTATACTACAGTATCAAATCATATCAACGCACGTATCAGACTGGATTACATAATAGTTTTTATTTTTCTGTCCGTGCGCTTATACGTTCTACAAAAGTAAAGATTTTTAATACATACGGATTAGAATCCTCATATTTGACATACATATTATGAAATTAACGTATTCATGAACTAAATATAGCTATTGTTGTACTATTACGATTGCTTATAAATCCGTAAGAACATCCACACCTATGATGTCGGAAGACTTTCAGACTATATTAATTTTTGAGTTTTTCTTAAGTTATATGTATATTCCGTTCTCTGGACGGAAGTTATGTAAATTCATGATTAATGAAAGGTTATCTTAAGTAATGAAAAGTTGCTACCTCTATACGTAATCGTAAAAAACGCAAAACACAAAATGTGAAACCGCAAGTTTGCGTGTATCTTCGCATGGATCTAATGAATTTCCATACCAATTTTGGGAAAGATCCATCCACACCCGGCGAAGCAGTTACATTGACATACAACAGACAGTACTATTATATTTATATAGATACTAGCTGGATCATCCGTTACCTGGACGGGAGTTATGTAAATTCATGATTAGTAAAAGGTTATCTTAAGACATGAAAAGTTGCTTCCCTTAAATGTAATTGTAAAAAACGCCCATAAAAACCGCAAAAGCAAAATACAAAACTGAAAATTTGTATCTAGCCCCGCATGGACCTAATGAACCTTCAAACCAATTTTGTTGAAGATCCATCCACACCCTGCGAAGTAGTTACATGGACATACCACAGACAACAGACAATACTGTTATATATATATATATATATATATATATATATAT
>NW_013665641.1:877387-896111 GCF_000517525.1 Limulus polyphemus | reverse complement strand
AATATATATATATATATTAATCAAAATTGCTTTGACATGCATTTTCTTCAAAAGTTCATTAGAAATTTTATTCAATGTATTAAGCCATTAATATCAATTTCAATTTTGTAAATGTTTATCCATATAAAACTTGACGTGTTTCATAGTATTGTGTATGTAGCTTTAATATCAAACAGCGCACATGTAACAACATATTGTTTAAAAGCAAATTTTACTCTCTTTTTTTTTCATCAAGATATCCTCTCTCTATTCAAAACAAGATAACTGGAGAATAACAAAACCTTCACAATTCTTCAATAAAATTGCTTTTTTTTCTTCCAATTAATAAAATGTGACATTTGATGTGGTATTTTTTAACAGATGGCAAGAGCTTATATCGGTTTCTTTTTGTTATAAAAATACGGATGTAGCCAGCTTTTATTTTTGTTATGGCTGTTTAAGACGAAGAAATAACTTTGAATATTTATTCTAAATCAATATTCACAAAGTTCATAAAATTTACTAGAGTTTCAGACACATGATAAGCTTCCCATATTATGCTCATGCGTTATTATAATACACCAGTGAGTTTTGGTAAAAATCCGATTTATAGTGTTCGTTATCATACATTGGAATGAAAACCGTTGCGGAGATTGAAGTTCTATGTTTCAAAAATTTGACTATATTTTAAATGTGCGAGTGAGCTTCTGTTTAAACAACAGCATATGCTTAACAGGAAAATAATATACTCTTAATATTCATGGATTTAGGTGGAAAAGGACACTAACCCGACAAGCTGTATAATATTACACTTTTAGATTCAGAAGGTCAAACCCTTTCGATTGATGTATATGACCACGCCCAAGGTTTCATAGATTAATTTACCTTAATCCTGCCTTAAAAAATTTAAATTTGAGGGTAGGCTGGTAAAGATCCTGATGAGTAATAAAATAGAATCGGGCATATGCGCGTTCCACGCTTGGTATTGCTGGCACACAAAAATATAGCTAATAAAAAGGAAAAAAGTCTCAGATTAATTTACTCTAATCCTGCCTAAAAGAATGTCAAGTGTCGCGGTTATTGAGGATTCGCTCATATTTTTTTAGGTATAGGCCACATTTTCTGGGAGAATTGAATAATATCTTTCAGAATGTCAGAGTTTAACAAAAGAAAAAAGAATGAAAAGCAACTTTTAAAAAATGTATGTTTGTCTGATGAGAACTAGATAAAATGGAACATTATGATAGATATTCTTCAAAAAATTATATTTAACTTAATTAAAGTTGTATGGTGTTTATACTGCTACTTTTTTACGTTTGATTTGTGAAGGAGAGCATCTTCAAAGCAAGCACATCTGCATTGTAGCTTAACGGGTCTTTTTTTTCACACTTATAAGCTTCATTTTATAATAATGCCAGACTTCAACTGATTAAAAGTTTTAAACTAAAATATTGCTACTTTAAGGCTATGTAACACATCTCTCAAGTTAACTGCACTTTTGTATTTATTTTCCGTTTTTATGTTGGTAATCAGTATTTACATGTTTCCCACGTAAATAAAATAATAAATTTTGAATGTGACTTTTATAACATATATGTGAACTATTTCAGTAAGATGTTAATATAAGCACATAGAAATTAATACAGTTTCTTAACATTTTCTATCAACCTTTTCCGTAGGGAAGATTCCCCGTGGTTGGATCCAGTCCCGTTGTAGAGAAAACACGCTTTGCCGCCTAAGTGTATTATTATACGAGAGACGTTCAAACCCACTATTCGGTCAGACAATAGAAGAACCGCTAAGCGAAACGCAGATAATCCTCGTTTAACAGGCTCAAAAAATTTACAATTAAATAAGATATCAGTCTGTCGGCTAAAAGTATCCCTTTTTATTTCCTAGTATTGAGAAAGTTGATGCTATTACGTTTCGGGATGAACCTGTGATAGAGCTTTAGATTTCCGAGTCGGCGAGCCGAGTTCGAAATAACAAAATATTCATTGCACTTTAAGTTATGGGTGTGTTATACGAATTACAGCCAATCTCTTGCGTGGGTAATGGGTAGTATGGTGCTGCTGACTTGCTGCCTTTCCTCTAGACAGTAGTTGAAAATTAAGAACGCTGAAAATATCCTTGGTAGCTTTGCCGTAACTACAAAATACAGATAAAATTACATTTTCGGAAACTTATTATTGGATCTAAAGTATATAGAACCCCCATGCGTATCTTAGATAGTAATAACATCATCATACCTGGATCTACAAAAAGAAATACACAATAGTTGATCAATTTTTAATAGAATCTGTTTTTGTTACTCATTATATGGTATATTGTTGTGACTTAAACGTATATTATTTATGTTGCTACCGTAGATATATGTACTTTTGTATTTGTCATTTTGTACATTAAGATTTATTGTTTAATAAAACTATTAGAAATACTTATTTTAAATTTAAGACATTACTTTGAAGCTGTATTTGATACATGAAAGCGGGCTTGTATTTTTACAGTAGTTTAAAATACTATTATTTTGTTTGAAGACTGAAGTTTATTTTTACATTGTCGGGATAATACTGTTTTTTTGAATAGTGAAGTAATTTTTCTTTATTTTAATAAATTAGCTATTGGCTTTTTTATATATATTGGTTCAAAATCTTTCTGTACTTATTTAAGTAATAGCTGAAGCAAAATCTCATTTTATATCACAACAGACTAAGTATAAATGAATAAACTTTCAAAACGGGTAATGAAACAAGAAAAAAGCAAATTACGACGCTTCATCCAATTTGCTTTTCATTATCAGGTAGAACGTACAAGTAAGCGTTGGAGAATTACATTTTAAAATATAACAGTTCATGTGAACCACTCATAAACTAGGTGAAATACTATTGGTGAAAAAATACAGTGGAGAACAACGATATTTGTTTATAGAGCTTTTTCTTGTTGTTTCTTATTCATTGGGTTTACTTAATTTTACATTTGCAGTTGTTTTCCTTGGAAATTTCGTGAAATGAATGAGGGTTGTTGTAGCCAGAGTTTTATTTATGTTAAAAATGTGAGAAGGTGGATGATTGTGCTCTATAATGCGGGTGTTCATTTTTTATTGTGCAGTCCTGATATTTATGTTTATGAACAACGTTACTTATGATATTGTCTCTGCCAGTAAAACTAAATTTAACGTTTCCATTAATATCGTGTGCTATGAACAAAACTATGATCTTATTTAGAGCATGAGAAAGACTAGGAATATATGGTGAAAAGCAGGTTTTTGTTGCTTTCTCTTTGCTTTAGTTGAAATTATCTGAGACATCACACTGATCATGTTTATGAGTGTTAGTAACTGTAATTTTAGAAAACAGCTTTAGCAAATTTATTAATCTAATGTAAACAGGATCTTATATTTCGGATTTCCGAATTCAAATTATTTTAAGAATTATAAATGGTTGTAGCACTGAAAATTAAAGTTTATAAAATGTCTGTTTTTTCTAGGTGAGGTGAGATGGATACCAAGGTATGGGCCCGGCATGGCCAGATGGTTAAGGCACTCGACTCGCAATCTGAGGGTCGCGGGTTCGAATCTCCGTCACACCAAAAAATGCTCGCCCTTTCAGCCGTGGGGGCGTTATAATGTGACGGTCAATCCCACTATTCGTTGGTAAAAGAGTAGCCCAAGAGTTGGCGGTGGGTGGTGATGACTAGTTACCTTCTCTCTAGTCTTACACTGCTAAATTAGGGACGGCTAGCGCAGATAGCCCTAGTGTAGCTTTGCGCGAAATTCAAAAACAAACAAACCAAGGTATGTATTGGTCAGTGTGAGGGGTCATGTAATAAACACTCGTAGAGAAATACTGATCTGATCTATGTATAAGGACGTTGAGAAATGATAACGTTTAATGTGTTTCTTGTTTTATGGTGAATTTTATAGAAGGGTGTTGTTTGTCAAGTATTTAAAGAACAAGTTGCGCTCTTTTGTGGACAGGAAAACCTGTAAATACATTGCTAACGTATGCCAATCTAAAGAGGGAAAGAGTATGGTGTTTAAGAGTATGTTATTCAATAGAAATTATAAATAAATTACAAAGCATAGGACATATGAATTATCTATGGCTATATCATCTGCCTGATAATAGTTTGCATTGTCTAACTAAATATTTGTCATTCTTGAAACGAATTTCAATAATACGATACGGATAAAACAATTAACGAAAACTACATTTCGAATTTGGGAAAGAGCAATATTACAATTTGCTTGGAAAGGGATTTATGTGAAAAGAGAAATGGTGTCATAACTGGTCATACGAGCATTTATATCAGAATATTAAAGTCTATAAAAACCATACTTGAACTTTTCTTAAAGTAATGCATGAAGCTCAATCAAATTTATTAGGCATGCTAATAGAATTGTTATTTTTTACCCACAAAGCTCGAAGCGTTTTCTGGGCATATATATCTATTAAAGAACTTGAGAACCTCAATACCCTTTGGATGGTCTGCTGTCTATGAATCTAATTTTCTGACACTATCTGGTACACTTCGATTTATTTGTCGTGCCCCTCTTTACAGTAGTTTGACTGGATATGTAAAACATTTCCTAACTCTTGTCTAATTCTTCTCTGAGAGCACCGAGCTTTAATATTTTTTCTGAGCCATTTCCTAAAAGCTCTTACTGCAGATTAGTCGGTCTGCATCATGATTGCAATGTAGTAAGGTTCTCACAAAATCAGTTTGTCAGTTCCAATATGGTTCAGGTCATAGCTTAGGTGTAGTAACAAATTTAAGATGATTGCAGAAGATGTCAAACTTAACTGGTTCTCCTTCTTAATTTACTCATTTTATATTTGTTTTTTTTTGTCAGTATGACTCATGTACTTTTCAGTGAAAACAAAGTAGTAACAGGAGCGATGATGACCACTTGCTCCATCTTTTTTTCTTCATTCATGTCAAAGTAGAAAAGAAGAAATATAGCACATTTTGGCCAACCAAATTACTTCAGTTGGGTCTAAACCTCTGGAAATAAGATTATCTTATTACAAAGAGCAAGCTGTGTTTTTTCGAGTGACAAATTAAGGGATTCTAAGTGTCGTGATAGGGTTGGTTCGACAATTAACACTGAAACGTCCATTACTCTATATCTTAACCCAAATCTGAACTGGTTTCACAAGAAAATGAGCCCAAACTTGTTACTTTCTACTTGTCCATTGATAAGTTGATTAATTAAATGTTAGATAATCTTATTCATCCTTCACTGTGTGTCAGATGATCTTTTTTTTCGTATTCGCCATGCGATGCTTAGAGTTGATATGACAGCTGGTACTACCCTGATAAAATATTACATATTGTCAGGGGCTTTTAAATAGTATGGATACATCGTTATAAATTGTTTAGTTAATGACTTTGTGCAATTATTCGAAACGCCCAAATTGTCAACAGGTCAGTTTCTAATTCCCCTCCCTTTGATTTAAGTAATTTTTCTGGGTGTTTAGTGTTCCAAATAATGATGAAAAACTTTAATGGGACTCGTACTAACTTTCATATTGGTGGTACAGAAAAATACATTATTATCACAGTTTAGTTAGAGATCGTTTGCTTTTGTAGTTGACTTTTATAGTTTCTAAACAATCTCTCTCTCTCTCTCTCTTTTTAATTTGGATTGTTGTAAGAGAAGAATATCATCTCAAAGAAATTATCAAAGTAAACGATCTCTAACTAAACTATGTTAATGGCTCTAGCAAACCAACCGCATTTGCCAAGGTCTATTCACTGCACATACAGTTGATCAGACCTGACCTTTACCCGTATCCTGCTGATTTAATTTCTGCCACATTTAATCCTTGGCCCTTTTGTCTTTGTAACTATATATAAACCCTGTATTGCTTAGTACAGATCATACCTGAAGAAGACAGACCAGTGTTCTGTCGAAAGATGTTGTATGTTCCACCATCAGTAAAGCCCTTCCTTATGATTATAAATCTTTGTTTCCCTACCTATTATTGTACCAATCTTGGTGTGTAATTATCCAAATCTGCCCAATATTGAATCAACATTTAAACATATGAATTCTTATAGGTACAATTGAACATCCATACTAATAAACTACTTTATTCTCATCATTTGTTTTTACATGATCATCTACAACGAAACAAAAGTATTAGGTGCCGACTCACCCACAGTGTATAATCATTACTATCAGATAAATAAAACGTTTTCACATCAGGATAAGGTTTTTAGTGCACTGAAAGAATAAAACAAGTTTATAATTATAAAATTACCAATTCATCGTTTTTTCTTTCTTGGATCTGGATGATTAATGATCTTACCAGAAACTACCAAAATTAAAAAATAAGTACTTAAAAATTCAACTAAATTTATTCAAGAAGACAGAAAAAAAACAGCGATGGTAAATCAAGTTGATCCACTAAAGTTAGCACTCGTATTAAACAGAAAACAAATACAAAATATAAAATAATTGCTTCGCATCTGTAAAAACATAAATAGAGCTGACCAATCAATATTGAAACAGGAACATACTAGCTGTTCATA
The DNA here is from genome assembly GCF_000517525.1 of Limulus polyphemus. Taxonomy (NCBI): domain Eukaryota; kingdom Metazoa; phylum Arthropoda; class Merostomata; order Xiphosura; family Limulidae; genus Limulus; species Limulus polyphemus. The sequence goes on along the minus strand of NW_013665641.1, from coordinate 889,595 downwards.
GGTGAAATTGCGAAGACAGGAAATATTACATTATATTAAACAGCTTGTCCACTGAGAAATTAAGAAGAATAAATTAGTAGCATTATTGTTACATATTTTTTAATACCTATATAAACCTAGTGTCACTACTGTGAGTTAAGGAAAACCTAAACACAACGTGTATAACCCTTCGTTCCACTGGTTGAGTTAGACCTTAATTTAGTTTTATGAATAATGATGGCCACTGCCACTGTGCTAAACTGGTCAACACATTCTCTTAATAAAAATTAATTCATCAAAAGGCGTGATCTACAGGCCTACCGAACTTGAATTCCTTTGAGCATGTATGGGATACTCTTGGGAGATGCATTCCATTCCCCATTCCATCAAGTGACTCCAGACACTAAATACCCTGTTGAGAGGAGTAGTTGAAGATAATTTATTCTTCCATACCAAATATGAAATACATTGTATATAGGTATATTCAGATAATTTTATTTCTTAACTTCATACATGTGTTTTACAGGTAATTAGCGTCTTCATGGTAAACAGGTCGTAACTTTTCATTCGTTTTCTATCTTAGATAACAGTTAAGCAATTGTTCTATAGAACTTATATTTGCTTAGTCCTGTTTTTGTGTTAGCCTCCTGGAGTGAGCTTATGCTCACTTCAATGGATGTTATAGATATTTGTATAAATTAGTAAGAGTTAGAGTTTACATCCAACGAATGTGTTCATTTAGAATGGTCATTGATGTAAGTAATATAGGTATTGTGGAATTTTGCACTAAGAGTTTAAGCTGCCTTAAAAGCAAGTTATCTATACTTTGGACCTTGCTTTGATCCTGTTTTTGTTGGGTGTAGACGTGTGAAGAACTATTTGTTTGTAATTAAGCACAACAGCAGTCAGGTAGACATCCAAGGGAAAAATATTCATTATATTATACGTGCAAATAAAAGTTTTGTTTCATTAGTAAACTTGTCATTCGTTTTATTCTGCTCACCATGTTTAAAGTTATCCTCTGCATAACATTTCTGGAACCTACGTTTTGCATGTGAATACCACAAGGATACCTCAGGACATTATCAACACTGATCTTAAGCATGAAGCAGCATTGATGCCAGGATGCTCTTGTTCTTCATGGTTACCATACTATATGCTGAAAAGAAATGTAAACAGGTAAAACCACTTGTTCTAAATATTCACTTACAAGAACATTCGAGACCACAAAAATGGATTATCACATGTCTCATTAAATAAAAAGTAATTAATGGGATGATTGTCATTATTTTATTACAGAATGTTTGCTTCATGGTAGCTCTAATCTTAAAACTTCCAGTTGTTTTATGTACTGTAGTTTTGTAAACGAAACACTGTTTGATCACCTTGTTTTCCATTTTTAATTTTCCATTTTTAAATATTTGTATAATCAGATAGCAAATATACTACTATATCATAGCCAAAAGGCAAGTGTTCCTAGCTCTCACTGTATCATTGAGAACACTAAAATATCTAGATTATTATGACTGTAGGTTTATGGCTACACGAGGAGGAATACATTAACTGATGCAAAACGCATCGCAGTCCAACATTTTTGAGAAGTATGGTAAGTTTGCTAAATATGCATAACATAAACTAGCAGGTTTTTAAATCCCTGTAGTTACAAGCATGTTTTAAAGTAGCGGCTTAATGAAAGTAATGTAAATTATATGTAATTTTGAAGGTAAAATATTATTTGATATTACCAAAGGTATAGAAACAAACTTTTTTAACTGTTGCTTACCATGTGTGTGTGTGTGTCACGGTATATAGAGGTTTCTCATGATGTTATGAGTTTGTTTCGAAAGCATTTTTTACTGATATTAATATTCAATCACGTTGTTTTATAGTGCACTTATCGCAATATTCAATCACGTTGATTTATAGTGTACTTACTTCAGTAGTATAAAACTAAACTACTGGTTTCTGTTGAATAACTTAAATGTGTTCGGAAAAACAGAAAAAAGATCTTGATTTCTATTCATAGACGGCAGAAGACCTTTTCTCTCGTTATTTGTTATTACCATTTTGTTCAAGTTTCAAGCCAATCTTAGAAACATCGACCAAGATACAAAAAAGGGGATTAGTTATTATCATTCCAAAGCTTTTCAACATTCAACTGCTTTTTAATTTATACCATTATCTGCTAATCGATCAATACTGCGAATCGTGAAAAAATAATGTGATAATTCAATTTATCATACCAGCATGTGGTTACAATAAATTATCCCAACTAATTAAAAAGTTTCAATTTCAGTAATAAAATTCCTTGAGCTGGAGTGCTCATATGTTCGGGTAATTGTGCGTATGTGTTGTCATGTTTACAAATATGAAAATACCATATAAACTTTTATTGAAACTTTTGTTCATTTTACTTCGAATCCTCAATTTCATTCAAATAAAACGATTCTCCAAAAATATTGCGTTTGTATTTATGGCAAAGGTACTAAGATTCTCAGCAGCCGTCCCTAATTTTGATCTACTGACCAGAGGGAAGGCAGCCAGTCAGCAACACTCTACTACCCCCCCCCCCCCATATACGCTAAAAGATAGACTATCCTTTTGTAACTTACCCACAGCTTAAAGTGCGAGGAATGGTTTGTGCTATCACAGTGATTCGAACCCGGCTCCCCAACTCCGAAGTCCGTAGCTTTACCACAGGGGCAATTCGTGCCCTCTTGAAAAATTTAAAATGCTTTGTTTGTTTGAATGTACTTGCTATTACAGAACCGCTAAGTGAAAATTTTGAGAAACGTTTCTCTTGTAAATTATATTTCAGGCATCTTAGTTCGCTTACACAATGCTTTCATCTATATTTATTTGTTTTTTTCAGATTTAATTTTGTGATTGCAATATTAAATTTTTCTCAACATTAACTACTTGTTCTTAATTAAATTTGTTTAAAACATTTCTCTGGTAATTGTCATTTGAACTCTATTTTAGACTATTTGCATTCATTGTTTGAATACCTTCTTTATCAGGGTGTGTGTCGTCAAACAGGCTCAAACTGGTGGATGTGTTCAAGATCGAACTGAAACTTGATCAGGCTAAAGAGCTTGTAGTAAACAAACTAATATATCTCACTAGTGAGATAATTAAATTAGGATTATAAATATTTTCTGCATTATACAGAAGTAAAAATAGCGCTATACTGTTGTCTAATCATATATCTTCTGTCATCTCTCATTGGAAAGTCTAAACCAGGGGTCGACAACCCATCAAAGAAGAAGTGCCATCATTTTGTTTTTGTTTAAGACCAAAACATTTCGAGAGCCGCAATATGCCCTAACGGTCTAACCTGAGGAAGAAAAAACAAAGTCTACCGGTGGGGTAGCGGTAAAACTTTGGGGTTCGATTCCCTTCGGCAAATGTTGAGATTAAATTTTTAACACCCATTGTGCCTAAAAAATTCTCAACTTTTTTCACAATAAGAGTAAAGCCCGAGAGCCGCATGCGACTAAACCATAAAACAATATACAAAAGTATTAAAAGGTGGGTGAATTTGTTTAAATCTCTAAGGAAGTACCAAAAGAAACCAAAGAGATTGGTTGTAATGCTTAATTAATTAAACTTTCTTACAAACACACATTTTTCTATGATTGTACACTGTTTGATGACATATAATTTTCTTGTTTGCATCGGTTTGTCATATAACTGCTGGTCATATGAAGATCTGTTATTTAATGCATGCCAGAGAATACTTGGAACGAAAAAGGCAAGCCTAAGATTATGTGACTCTGACTAACATTACGTAAATAATTAGATTGTGGATTTAAAACCTGCGACAATAAATCTGAAAACAAATGAAAATCACTATTACCAATATACTCCAAAAGTTAGATGGCATTGTTTGAATCCCCTAAAATATAGAATTGCATTAAACGTCGTAACCAGCTGTTAGATGAATTAACTACTGGGTTGCTTAAAGACTATATGAAAACAGTTAGAAGAGATTTGATCAGAAAACACGTCTTTTATTCCAATCTCTTGACACAAACAGAAATCGAACGCTTGAATTTATGTTTTATTTCAAAAGTTTGGAAAACATTAAATGCAAAACTTATATGCTTATAATCTTTTTGCTTATGTTATGCTTTTTATCCTGCCTGAAAACGTGACAATAATTGTGTCATTTGTCAAGCGTTTAATGTGTTGTAAAATTTTATGAGCTGTATCATTTCTTGATGATGAATAAAGGTACATATCAGTAGTGTTTTTATTATTTATTCGCTTAGAGAAAAGTGACTTGATTCATAATTTAAATTAAAAAACAAGATTCGAAGGAACTTTCAATAATGTACGCTATAAAATTTGTTGTTTTAGCGCAAAGCTGCACATTAGGCTAACTGTGTTTTGTAAACCACAGGCAAACAATCCCTGGCCTTTGGCTTTGTAAGTTCGTAAACTTATCGCTGACCCACCGGGGTCATATAAAAGGAAGATACATAACAGTTGCCTTCAATAATTTAGCTTTTGATTATGGAATATCCAGTCTTTACAGGTTTAAAGAACTGAAAGAGTAGGAAGTTAGCTGTTAAACGTACCTATAACAAAAATAACTTAACCTAGTTTACTTATCAACACTGTTGATGTTACTTTATGTAAAACTCGTTCCTTGATAAAGATGATTTTCACATAATTTTATGAAGAAAAATCTAAAAACGAAAGTATATTATAAGTTTGAAAAGAGGGAAAAATAGCCAAATGATTTTCACCCCCCCCCCACGGTGTCTTCGCAGAAAGATTTATAATGCTCAAAATTCAACGCTCGATTCTTGCAGAAGTCCATTACGTAACTTTGCAATGGAATCAAAACTAACAAAATAAACGACATTCATTGATGGATTGCTTGATCAAACTTTTGTGCCTGTAAGGTAGTCGCACCTCTATTGTGTTTACATATAAAGCTCGATTTGTATTCATTTTCGTCATAATATTCTAATCGATGTTTCAAAGAATCATTAAAATTGAAAAGTTCAGTACAATACAGAAAAAATAGTTTACCTCAGCAGTGCGTGATGTTAGTTATTGTTAAATATATACAATATAGTTCAGCAGCCTTATACCTTAATGATACCCATCTCTGAAATGGGGGTTATTTCTTTATGTAAACCCCATTCCTTATTATTTAACCTAGGCAGTGTTTTTTACCATCAATGCTTTATTTATAATTTTTAGTATTGATAGCACAGTCGACTTATATTCACCAAAAAGTGATGATTCAATTGCTTAAAAACATCTTATCAAAATACACTTTCATCTCAAAGGCTTAAACTACATTTTTCGCTGTTTTTAAAAATGATTCTGTTAGTCAGAATGATTGATTAAGATATTTTTTTTTTTTACTGGAGAGACAATTATCTCTCCAGTAAGAGTAGCCAGTATACCATTTAACAGAAAATCAGCAAATGTTTGAATCTGCAGCTTTCTTTTAAATTGTTGTTGTGTATTATCTAATCTTCACGGTCATGCTAGCCTAGTTTAGTTGTTGTGGGAAGAACGTGTGGCACAACGCACATAAAACGTCATGTCTCCAGTCGCCAGAGTTCGCGAGGTGCGAGGTGGTGGGCACCTAAGTGGATTTTCGTGTTTTGGCTGTAACTGACGCCGAGCGGACCCAACATGGGCCCGAGGGGCTCTAACTTAAGTGCGGCTATCTGCGACTTGTCTGGGTGGCGTGCCAAAAAGCTGGACATCCTGCCGCCGAGTCTTGTGATTTTCCATTGCAAACAGATCGGACATTCACCGGAGTTTCCACTCTGCTGTACGGCGGGAACACTGAGATTGGATGGTTTTCATCGCTCAGGCGGCCCACCAATTACTACCCAAATCCGAATCAAAGAGTAAACTTATACGGTTTGGTTGTTACACACAGCGTGTGTATACGCCCCAGGTGATCCATAATTACTCACGCCTCTTGCAGGAGGACGGGTTTTGATCACAAAATAATCCCACCCTCACAGACAAGACTTCTTTAGTTTTCTTATATTTGTCCTTGTGTAATGCTTGAGATCGTTACAGTTTGGATTTACTATAATTGTTTACCTTCTGTCGTTTTTGGTTAAAGGTAAACAAGAAGCACTTGGCACCAACAGTTAATTCGTGAGCTGTACAACTCAGGGTTTATACGTAAAGGTAGCCTGGATTTGCGTCACGACAACTTGTGGGCTGTTCTGTTGCTTCTATCTTGAGCAGCCAAATCAGATAGGGAACACACAAATATTTATTGTAAAAAATATGTTTTATTATTCGAGTGCAATCTAAATTTTTAAGGATAAATTTAATTTAGGAGAAAGGATGTATCTTAAAAATGTTGTTCATTTATTTATGAAAGGTTAAAAAACACATTTCGATAAATACACAACCAACGTCGTGTTATCCCGTCATATAGACCAGTGGTTTATTAACCACATGTTAACCCAGTACACGTACAGGACCATATATTACCTGTTTCATATCAAGCCGTCAAAGCTACATACTACAGATAATTAGATGTGTATTAGCTCGACATTTTTACATATTACTAGCTTAGTGTAAACTCGCAATATTTAGAGGCTTGAAAATTGTTATCCTCGTGTTAACTGTGCAGCTTATAAACTTACGAGTATTTAGCACGATGTTACCCAGTTCACTTAAATGAATACTAACAACCATCCTCATGCTAATTCATCCCATTTACAGGAGTACGGATAAAAAAGCCTCATATTTCCTTTCCCACGTACAGGAGTATGAATAACAATCCTTATGTTAACTCATCACAATTACAGGAGTACTGATAAAGATACTTATGTTTCCCTTCACAATTACAGGACTACGGAAAAAAGCCTCATGTTCCCCTTCGAACTTTCAGGAGTACGGAACAGAAGCTTCATGTTACCCTATCCACTTACAGGAGTACGGATAGCCAGCCTCATAATGTCCCACCCCACATACGGAACTTCATGTTACCCCATCCACTTACAGGAGTACGTATAACCATTCTCATGTTACCGCGTCCAGAAGAATAAGTAACTAGCTTCAAGTTACCGCGTACCACTTGAAGGAGTACGAATTACCAGCCTGACGTTGTCCCATCAGTTTTACAGGAGTAAATATACATCGCCTCCTGTTAACTCGTGGCGTTTACAGGCGTATGGATAATACATGTATCACTACAGCCACATACAACAACTGAAAGTTAAGGCAAGCTGTATGTAGGGCGCTTAAAGGTAATTGTTACGTAAACAGAAATATGGTTAAATAATAATGAACAGAAATCCAAACCTACTGATCATTTACAAAATTCAACTTTGGTATGATAACATATTCATCTAACTGTTTTTACTGTTATTTTCCAATATGCACCAACTTCATACAATATACAGTATGATTTTATATCTTGCACGAACATTTTTTATTTGGAAATTATTGAGGTAATCAGTTTGCTATTAGCAAAAGTAGTATTAACATTTATATTTTAATTTGTAGAAGCTAAGAATATTTACTGTTGTTCAGCTATTGGATGTTTGATGAATTTTTTGATGTCTTATGTATGGATTTCTGAAGAAAAGAAAGCAAAAAAGACCTAAATAATAAATAATCTTTTATTTGTTTCGATTCATTTATTTTTTGGAATGACCGGTTTCACAGTATGCTACTCATGTTTAACACCTCCTTCTTTAGCATAAATTTTCAAGAATTAACACCTAAAAGCTTTTACAAACAGAATATCTTCCTGAGAGCGTGGCGATATTAACTGGTAGCAGTATTGCTGTCAATTTAACCAATGCAGCATAATAAAGAAATAAGAAACTAGTTAATGAGTTGTCTGTCAGTTTCAGCTTGTATTTCCAATATGACTTAAAGGTAAATAACAAGTGGTATTCTCAACTGCTACCAAGTGTTATTAATAGTTCTGTGATACATATATATTTTTTTTTCGCATGAATTACAGATAGCACTTGTTTAGTGGTAGATTATTTCTTGGAATATATTTACTGGACGGAAATGTTTGTTTGATAAAGAAGAGAAGCATTACTAACGTCATGTATAATTACTGTTGAAACGTCTAGTATCTTTCCTTACAATTAGAACCATTTACTAAGAAAGAGAAGAAAAAAAACAAACAAAGATGTTGAGGCTTTCCACATTTCGAGCTATATATACTTGCTTTTGTATAATAAAATTGCATCAACCTACTTTAGGGCACTGATCAATATACTAAGATGTGTGCCCATATAAAGCCACCCAAACCAAGCTATAATCTCATATAATATTATATTGTGTTAGTCTACAATATTCAAAACTGTACTTTTGAGATGATGAAAAATGAACAAAGTACCGAATTTCTGTTTGCACAGCGTAGGTGAAAACGGTGGATAGTTTCCAGTGTGTGTTATAGATAGAGTACATATATCTTCCAGTGTAGTAAAAACTACACTGGAAGATATCTATACTTATCTATAACACATGAAAACATGTGGTATAGATAAGTACAGATATATTTCAGTGTAGTAAAATGTGTTATAGATATCTTCCAGTGTAGTAAAACATGTGGTATAGATAAGTATAGATATATTTCAGTGTAGTAAAACGTGTTATAGATATCTTCCAGTGTAGCAAAACATGTGTTATAGATAGAGTATAGATATATTTCAGTGTAGTAAAACATGTGGTATAGATAAGTGTAGATATCTTCCAGTGTAGTAAAACATGTGTTATAGATATAGTGCAGATATCTTCCAGTGTAGTAAAACATGTGTTATAGATATAGTGTAGATATCTTCCAGTGTAGTAAAACATGTGTTATAGATATAGTGTAGATATCTTCCAGTGTAGTAAAACATACAGATCGATGAGATTGAATACTCGTCTATGTTGTTTAAAGTAGATGATTTTCAACGTTGTATATTATATAAATGGATAATATTATTATTTTCCAATGTAATAAAGTATCTGAAAGTTTAAGGTTGATGCTCTCAGTAAGATCAAATAGATAAGTGCGTGAGTTAGATACTTGTCAGTAAGTTGAATCGTAAAAGTGATAGATATATTTTAATATAGTAAAACTGCAAACCAATGTGTTACATATTTTCTGTCGTTCTATAACATATAGAAGGATATGATAAATATTTTAGTGTGGTATAATATTTAAATGAATAACGTACATATTTTATAATATTCAGTAACATTTAAGTAGACAGCCTAGATATATTTCAGTGTTGTATTGAATGTAAGTTAAGGAAGTTCCCAGTATAGCACTAAGCATATGAAATGAATATTTTTCATGGTATAACGATAAGAAGAAAAATTTTAATTCTTAGTGAAAATCCTTTACCTTTTAAATTCATATGTCTAGAAATACTACCACACGTGGATGCAGATTGAGGGGAAGATATTACAAATGTTTGCAGCGGAATTGTTAGAAATAAATCAAATTTTCACTATTTAAGACCCCTTTAAAAAACTAGGTTTTACAAGTGAGAGAAGCATCTGTATAAACTTTGGATAGTTGTTATAATGCCCCAGTCCATCACACAATTTAAAATTATCGTGGTATAATGAATGTATTTTTGTATCAGTATATAAATATGTATCTTCACCTATATGAAGAAAAAAAAAGCGAAGATGAATTCTGTCTTCTTTCCAATACTGTTTTTGCTCTGTACAAATTCTTTCTTGTCTTTGTTCATATATTTAAAGAGGATATTGTATATGATCATATATAATTTTTGTTTGGTTGAGCAGAAATGGCGAAACGTCAGCATAGAGTATGGAATACAATTCTGATGAGTCCAAAGCTAATAGCATCAGATATACACAACAGGCAAATAAAAATACGTGCAAACTACAATATATCACAGCAAGAGAGGTAGCTAGCTATAGGATTAGGGCCCATGTAACGGAGATACACTTATCTCCTCAATTTGGTATCCCAGCCCTCATAATGAACAGTATAATGAGATAAAAGGTATTTGAGTTAATAATGATGATATAACCGTTAAGTAAATTTTTAACATCTAATGGAAAGAGTTACACAACAGTATCTTTCTACCTTGGAATATATATATATATATATAAATTTAATCCAATCAAGTTAGTCAATCATATCTGTTGAATCCTATTTGGTCCCTGTGGTGTATACAATTTGTTTTTTTCTGTATAAGATACGAGGTTTTATCCTTTATATAATATAAATATATTTGTTATGAATTGAACTTGCACACTAAAAATACACAACTTTTTTCGGTTCATTTCACGCAAACTTGTATGTTTACAAGTTGTCAGATAACCAACAAGAAAGCTGGTGATTAGGTGACGTTTCGTAAACGGAAAAAAATAAAACATGTTTTTTATGTATTTGTTTAATTTCCACTTTTCTCGTTTTAACACAAGGCTCTGAATTCTTTTTGTGTTGCTAGCATATGTCATACCATACGCATTTATATTTCTGATTTGAAGGAATTGTGTACACAAGTATTGATTTCAGCTGTTAAAATGTTCAGTAAAACCAATTTACGAGCAGTTAATAAGGCTTTAGAAAGCAAACACGCTTTGAACTGATTTGTGTAAAATATACACAAGAGAATTGGACGCTATAATTGTCGGGAATTTGTAGTATAGATTTATGAAAAACCTCGAATTTAATTATCATTTTTTTGGATAATTTAGGAATGGGATCATTGTACTATTCTGTCTGTAAGGAATATACAATACGTACGAATGAAAAGGTTTTGATGAAATGCTACTAAAGATGTGTAGTGAGTTAAATCTACATCTATAATCTAAGCTACGTCCATTCGGCTGTTTATGTTGTAGTTTTGAACATAATGTTTTTGAGAAACTAATGCTTTTCTATACGTTCGGCTTTATTATTTTGGACACAAAAAACGTAATTATTTAGACACGTGTAAACCCACTTATATCCAAGAAAGTTCTTACAATGGTTAAGGTCATCTTAAAACAAGTGTTTAGTCTAAATTCAAAAGAGAGGCGGAGAGAAGTAACCAAAAAGTCTTCATCATATGTTTTCTCTCTCTTCAATTGCATTAAAAAAAGATTTACAGCACAACAGTATTATTTATGTAAATCTAGGTTTTTCTGAAAAAAAAACCGGTAAAAATCTGCTATTTTCTTTACATATTTAGTTTTAAGCGTGTAACAACTTGTGAAGAGTTATTGGAGATCCGCTAGCTTTTTTTCAGCCTGTTAATTATAGAAGTAACATCTTGAGAACGTAGCATCTCTTAGAGAGATAGTAAAGTTCTATAGCAGCCTTTTAGACCTGATAATAAAAAACCGACTTGACGATGGAGGAATTGTTGTTCGTCTCCAAACCTGATAAGTTTTAGTACGGAGAGCTCCGCAAAGGAAGCATATCTCTGGCATGAATGTTAAACAACGTCACCAATAGAGATCCTATTTTATCGACCTACCAGTACATGGTCAACTTTATCTTTTATGAACCCATCCGCGAAATAACCTATCCTGCGTGTGTATATATATAGCAAGGCAAGAAGAGAAAATCCAAGACGTTGTCATTATTTCCTACCAAGTCCATCAATTATCTGATTTTACTTTAATAGTATTTTGGGGAAATGATGGTGCAGACGCCAACCAGACTGTACATTTTTGGCTACTACCAACGTATAAGTCTACAGTTGGACTTTAAGACGATGTTGGACAAATGGAAATAATGATGTAGCTTTCTTCATTGATATGCTAATGATGTAGCTTTCTTCATTGATATGCTAAAAGACAACTTTTCTCTTTCTAATATAAGATGTTGAATTACATTTCTCAATTGAGACGTATTTAATGTTCCTTCAAATATGAACGACAATTTTACCAACTGTATTAATGCAGTATTTGTTTTTCAACACATATGTGTGTATTTTTTATCACACATTTATAAAGGAAAGTTCAATACACTGGAAATGGAAATAAGAATAAATAACTCTATATATTATTATCTTAATTCTTTGAACAATGTTTGTACATTTCATATTGTTTGTCTTTTCAACATATTGGCCCGGCATGGCCAGGTGGTTAAGACGCTCGACTCGCCATCTGAGGGTCGCGGGTTCGAATCCCCGTCTCATCAAACATGCTCGCCCTTTCAGACCTGGGGGCGTTATAATGTGACGGTCAAGCCCACTATTCGTTGGTAAAAGATTAGCCCAATAGTTGGCGGTGGGTGGTGATGACTTGC
>NW_013665641.1:795059-876387 GCF_000517525.1 Limulus polyphemus | reverse complement strand
CAAACAAAAAACAAACATTCAACATGTTAAATTGAAACATACAAAGTTGCCATTGTATGTAAAAAGTAAGAAATATACATTAAATACTGACAAATCATTATGAATATGGTAAAATTTAATGACAGAACAACTTTAATGTTGGAGCTATGAAACCGATAACGATATTATGAAGTCATGGAATAAGTATATGTGTGTGTGTATTTGTGTATTTTCTTATAGCAAAGCAACATCAGGCTATCTGCTGTGTCCACCGAGGGGAATCAAACCCCTGATTTTAGCGTTGTAAATCCGAAAACTTTCCGCTGTCCCAGCGGGGGACATGGAATAAGTAATCAACCACTATAGAGTATTGGATTATTTTTAGCTGTTTAATATTGTGAGTCATGCTTCGATCATACCATCCTAAAGAATTTAAGTTAGTGTGTTTGGTAGTTATTAGATCGGTTTTCTTTATATCCACTTCACTCCAGTTTGTATTACATCAATTATTAAATAGCGAAAAAAGACAACGTTTCTGTTTCTTCTAGTTCATACTTTACCTTAACATTTATGAGAACCAATTTATCACCTAAAGTCATCAAAGTGTTATTCAAAATAATATTAATAATTTGTTTTCCTTGATGGAATTACAGTCTTAAAACCAGAGCCAATCCGCTGAAAAAGATAAAATAAAATTTTGTGTGTTATTGCTATAGAGCTTTTATTTAAAATAATATAGAAAGTAGTTTATTAAAATCCATTTTGCTTAAATATATCATTTTTATACAGTAAGGACATTTTGATTATTTATATATCAGCCATATTAAACGATATCTTCAAAATAGATTATCAAAATTCACAACTTACAAGTATATATACATTAAATATGAAATATAAGTAAGGGTTTTTAATGCAAAAAATAACACAGTTATCTCTTAAAACATCAACAACAAGGTGAAATTACAGATCGTTGTTTTGAAGGCATGGCAAAAATAATAAGTTTTAAAAAAGTAGTGTCACATATTATGTTTTACATATGTTAATGTTACATATGTTACCTTTTTTTATTTCTGAGGATAGTCACGCATTTTGTTTCTTTCATAACACGTAATGCGATGTTGATAAAATTTTTCTTGTATCTCGCTAAACGTTTGTTTGTTTCGAACACTTGCGTAAAGTTACACGACCACTATCTATGATAACAGTCCCTAATTTTCAAGTGATAAGCTACAGGGAAGGCAGCTAGTTAACACCGCCCATACTTGAATTACTCTTTCATTTTAGTGAACTTGGCCACCATTTGTATAACACATCCATAATCCTAAATTACAGAGAGATGTTGTGGTAAGAGTATGTGAACATTTGGTCTTGATTTCACTGTTCTGCATACTTACCAAATGTCACATCCTACTCCTTGCTAAATAAATACCAGTGTTTTTCCTTGTACTGAACCACACTAAGTATTTTGTTTTCTCCTGACTAATTACTAAATATCATTAACATATTTCGATATAGTTATATTTTAATTGCAATTCTAAACTTTATACAATAAAGCTAATTAATTTGTTTATTGAACTAGAAAACATTACTTGATAAAAATAAACTATTTTTTCAACACCAAGAGATATGTGTAATTCACTTAATATGTAACGATTTATGAGGCAATTAAGTTAGAATAAGTTTATATAACTTTTAAAGTAGCTTACACCAACTACTCATACCGTTATCAGTTACAACGCCACGGAACTAAGTTAATAAATCATAGGGGCTGTCTTATCGATAAAGATGACAAGATAGAAGTTAATATTTTCAAACGTGGTTTTATAAATGCCTTGAGCTTGCCTGGTTTACTTACAGACTAGCGTTAATGGCGCTTGTCGACAGTGACGCCGTTAGCGCTCAACACTCTGTAAATAAGACACGAGTTTCAAATTCTCTTCAATAAAATGAAGTCTTTGAGTCACGTTTGTCATCGGTCTCGGTCTGACTGTGGTCACCGTTTCTTGAACATCACGTTTTCCGACCACTTGGGATCTCTGGCGGAGGGTTAAGAACATGCTTGGCTAATGAATTCGCGGACTGTGGCTAGAAAATCGTCACGGAATGCCAAAGACCATACAAACAAACCCTTTGTCAGTTTTCCATTGCGACACATTCGTCTCGGCCTTCTTCAACTACATCTACTGATAAAGCCCAGGCCAAGATCTTGAAAGATTAAACGCACGAAGTGTTTTTGCTAACGTGCATCTTTTTTTTGTCCTTATTAAATTAAAACGAATTTTCAACCTAAGGAATTATGAAAGAAAATGTCAAAACTTTATAATATACAATGACTAGGATGTTGTTTGTAAGTCTCGTGCAGCGCAAAAAGTTCAACTGCCAAATTATTATGTTTACACTAATTGTTGTGTTTTCCACTAATTATTATGTTTTACACTAATTCAATGAATATAGTTAAATAACAGAAATGAGGGTAGTACGTTCCTCTTACTCAGCATCTAACAAGAAGCACAAGCACTTGTAATGACATAAAGTGCACTTGGAAAACAAAAATTTTGACCACTAGTGGGAAATTTATGAAACAAGCAGATTTTGTATATTTAAGTTGAAGTTACAATTTTTGATAAATTATAAATGTGGTCAATTGTTTAATGTATAAATAGCACATAAAAGAAAATATAACTTTTATATGTTTTATATATTTAAGTTAAAGTTACCATTTTTGATAAATTATCAATGTGCTAAATTGTTTAATGTATAGATACCACATAAAAGAAAATATATGAATATGAATTTAAATACAGTAATAAAGAAGTTTGCAATTGTGAAGTAGATTAAAATCAATAATGTTAAAGATACTTTAAAAAGCTGTTAAATTTCACCTGTCTTATGTGGTATAGGATGGAGCTGAACAGGCCGAGTTTTGAAGCTGTAGGTGTTGTGAAAGCGTTGTATGTTTTTTCTGTTTAAATTATATACATTTAAGTATTAATTAGTTTTATTTTTAGAAGACTTTTGTTATCTCTGTTCTTCTATAGTCCTGTTTCACGTCAGAAGAGTTTTGGTTTTTGGTTCAGCAAGCTGTAAATGGAATCACTTGAATCATGTTCATGAATATCATATTCGGTATTGAAACCTATTAATAATTTGATATTTAACAGCTAATTTAAGATAAACTAAATAAACACTCCTCTAGATATTTCATTATATGTATATGTGTATATGTATAGAAATACACACACATAACAAGAAACAATGCTCAACCTAACTTGTTAATTGCTTCAATAATGAAAACAAACATTTAATATTGAGCTTTGTTTTGAAGATATAAACAAATTATCCTGCATTTACTAGATCTTACTTGCTGCTTGTTATTAGGCATGATAAGTAACCTGAGCAAAGGTTCCTTTCAACTCCTTGAAGCATAAGTTTCATTTGAACAACACAGGTTGTGTTAACTTAGCCTTTATCAGTGAGCAGTGTTTTAAGTGTATCAGACTTACAGAGCACATATTTTGCCAAACTTTCATTTGAAGTGGATTATCTATTTCATCATAATATTTAAGAAAAAGATCTGCACTCATTTTATTCGTAAACTGCATGTATGAGACAAAACTTAAAAGCTTAACATTCTATTTATATTTATTCAAATGTAAACTCTACAAAATAGCATTGAATAGAACAAATCCATCATTGTCTTTCACGATATTTGTAAGTTTGAAAATTGAAATGAATATTGACAGCATTATTGCATAAAGTTTGTACTCGGTATTGGTTATCCTATATAATAATTTATATTTGAATACATGAAAAAAGCGTGGGTTCAGTAAAGTATAGTTTAGTTGTAAAGAATGTCAGAAGCTTCTAGAAAATTATTAACTTAAATGATATTTCGAGCACACGTAACAATAGTACGATTTTAATAGTTTTATAAATGTGTCACTGTTATTTCAATAATATGTATATAATAATTTTTTACACAAGCAACAGTTTAAGAGTCGTATATATTTATAAGAATTATAAATACACATACAGAAAAAAAATTAATTTATTATTTCACCTTCCATCCAACTACAATTTTAGATTACCCTGTTTTAATGATCCTAGAAACGCGCAAAAATTGAATGATTGTGATATATCAAATAAAGTAAATTACTGGGAGGGGATTGGTTGCCTAGTAAGATATCAAATACTTGCTAAAAACTGATGCATAAGTTTGATTAAACATTTGCATACTGATATAGAGGAGGAAATGTATATTGAAAATTTGGATGGTGTCTTTATAATTTTTAATTGGTAATGGCTAGGCGATTTTATTTACACAAGAAGTCTCGGAGGGATTTCAATATATAAGTAGACTCTTACATTATAGATGGTTTCTAACAGGATTTTAATTGCTAACTACCAGAATATTTTACTTTCACAAGAGGAAGTCTGTGGTCTGCCAGTCGAACAGGAGTCTTCCATTACAGAAGTTTATTTTTTTTTACATGCTAGCCGGTAGAAGTTAAATGCTTGAAAATCTTAGAACATGTTTAATGACTTCGTGTTCACTGAACATAAAATATAAAATTTCTATATAAATTCAAGATTTAATGAGTGGGTTTTCGTTGTCATGCGTTAATTTTAGTAGAAAAATGTTTTTTTATTGATAACTGACAGTTTCAGCAATCTTATCTTAGTATGAGTCAACTAAGATTGAAATGTAAACATAATTTTTGGATCATTTAAATCTTTATGAAAAGTTTACAGAATAAACCGTAGATTAGAGTTACGTTATGGCATGAACCTAAACACATATATGTAAGTGACTGATTCGTTGGTACTGTCAGTTCAAGTTTAGGTACGTGGTCGGAATATTTCAAGTTACCCACGTTCCATGAATAACTGTAAATCGACTTTAGAATAATATAAATCTTTTTTCTTCCAACTCCGTTGTAACCTTTATGCTTAACCTTCTTTCTCACTTTGGAAGTTGTTCCAAAAATGTATAATTTGTAATGACCTTGACCTCTGAATTCGACACAGTGGTCGATCCTCGGACAAAATAGTAGTTTCCTAATGAACTCTTTAAGGTTTTAAAGTACTCACATAAGCGATAAGCGAATAACAGCAAAAAAAAAAAACAACACACGCCAAAACAGGTGGTAAACATTGAAATTTGCAGTTATTTCACGTCCAGTGATGGGCTAAGGAACTCGAAACCCCATCACGTCTAAAAACAAATGTAGCTTTTACATAACAACCTGTTTCACTGTGGCACACCTACAGTTGGACATCAAGAAATTCAGTGGATGCATACCAGTTGATTTATTGAAGGAAAAGAGTCTTTAGGGTGGTCAATTAGGATATCAAGTAAGATCAGTTCTTGATCTTAAACGATGTTGTTGTTTTTTTATCTGATAGGCCGGGTGTGACTAGTAGTTAGCTTCCCGGACTATAGATCCGAGAATTCATGGTTCATGTCCCGTTGTTGCAAAACCACAGTCTGCATTTTGAGGATGTGGGTGCGCTATAAGAATGGCGGTGAAATCCCAGTATTCAATCATACAAGAGAAGCCTAAGTGTTGGCTGTAAGCGTTGTTGAATAGCTTGCCTTTTCTCTAGTCTATAAGTTCAAAATTAGGAACGGCTATTCGTAAATAGCCCTTGTTTAGCTTCGCGTGAAAATTTTAAAACAAACAAACCAACTACGGAAAATAAGATTTAAACAAAGAAATTATAATACACCATTGACTGTAACAGCACTAATCTACGTAAGAATGTAATTGCAGCTCGTTAAATGTTACTATTTCTCTTTGGAGCAGATTACCACAGGAAAGATTGAAAAGTGTGAAGAATATGTAACGTGTGCGTTGAATAAAGTCCATTACATAGTAATCCATATTGAATTTTAAACTTGAGATGCTAAACTTTATTCAAGTTTGTTGTTTATTTCAAGACAATTGGCCTAACCATATTTTGAAATATTAAGTTTTCTTAAATACGCTCGACTACGGATATTTCACACCACCATAAATTTAACGCTATGTCCACTTGTATACGTACACCACAATATGTCACACCATAAGTGAGGGTTGTATAACTGATTATTAATACGCTATGTAAGGATGTATTTCATGTTATAAACAAATCCAGTTTCGTAATCCAGAAATCTTCTTCACAATGAGTTAATTAACCACAACTATCCCACTCTGTAATTCTACTTATGATGTTTTGGTTGTTGGATCTGCACAATTGCAAGTTCATGAACACTTATATTCAGGTTTCGTCTAATCGAAATCCGTAGAGATCCCAAGAACAAATAACCTTTTTAAGAGGTACTCACTTAACTTACGGACAATATAAAGTTTTGAAACAGCTATTTGTGAAATAATAGATTTATTTCTCTACAAAGTTGTACATGATCATGTCTCACTGTTAGAGGCGAAATAAATCTATAGCTGTCTGAAAACTTCATAGGATGTTTATGTGTTTTGTAAGCAATTAATATTAACTTCTGATCAGAGCAAACTATGTACTTAGAGAGAAACTAGAAATCAACCTAGCAACCAGAATAACTAATTATATATAATTTTCTTAAGTTTCTACTTATAAAGATTATAATGAATCGTTTCATTAGTTTGATACCCTCGCTGTTAGATATTTTCGTCCGTAATCCTAATAATATCTCAAGAGGTTCGGCCGGTTTAGGAGATTTAGGTTAGTCCTAAATACATATACTAAGCTAACAATACAAAACAAAATTTATAATAAAGATAATAAACAATAAATCTAAGTAAAAAATAATGACATTCGATATACTAAATAGTATAACCAATACTTCTAATGAAAGTAATTACAAATGGATATTTTAGTACACCTTATTTAGAGAACTCAGAAACACTAGATGTCGGCTTGAACTCCTGTAGTAGGAAACATTTCTTTAGCCAACTGCTGAATTAATTCATTTTATTCAATATAAGTTGAATATTTTCTAGTGTATTGATTTAGGAAATTATGTACTTCTAGTAAGTTTGTATATTGAACTAGCTTCATTAATCTATAAGTTACTTTTTAGTCCTGGTCTGCATAGTATAATTAGCTTACTTTAGATAAGAAGTTTAACACCAATAACTGACGCCATTAAATTACGTTGGTAACTAAAAGATAGATGTATTGCATGCATCATGACAATTAAAACGTACATCGTTCATGCATGTCGATTTTCAGTTTTATTGCATCCTTGAAGCGTTTTCGTATATTATATTGCAGAATTAAATTTATGGAGTATAAGAACAGGTTTTTACCAAAGTATGTTACAGTAGTTAAGCTAGTTATGAACGATTTAAAACTTTTACGAAAGTAACTTATAATGTTCCTTTTCTCTTTTAAAATTTAAATAATAGTTAGTTGTATTATAAGTAACTTTACTATCAGTGATCAAAAACATATTTACTGAACAGCCTTTTGTTAATAATATAATGTTTCGTTGCTTAACTATACTGTATTTCTACGTAAGTTGCTGATGGTCTATTGCATTCTCGATTTCCTCACAAGTTTACTTGCAATACTTTATTTACGTGCATTGTAGTTGCCATGTGTTCAGTGATATACTTTAAGATCATGAATAGACTAGACCCCAGGTATTGAGAAAATTCGCAATTTCGATAATAAAGGAAAAAATTCTAATACTTAATTTCATAACGTTTGGACAGAACACCCAACGCTATCGAAAATTTCTTTAACCCCCCCCCCGCCAAGCCTGAGGAATGGAGGCAGACTGGAGAGTTATAAAGTTCACTAAATACCTTTATAAACAATTAACCACCTAAAATCTTGATCTATTCGGTTTTGATGGAGTGAATAGAAAAGCTATCATTTATAAATAAATAATACGTGGAAGCATCTATCGTTTCTGAATGTGTGTACCACCCAGTAAATCATTTGACAATCGTCCATGATAGCTGTATACACGTGTGGTTTGAGGAAGCTGCGAAGTATTCAAATATCGCGCATTCAAGTGAAATGTGAAATAAAGTTTATAGTTACAAAACAGTCTAGCATTATAAAACACAAGGAACAGCCCACGGTTAACACAAGTACAAATAACTTACCTCTAGTATAAACCAGCTTACCACTTGAAACAAACGACATTATACTTTCTATTATACAATTTAATTACCAATCTCGCTATGCCTCACTAAAAGCTGTGGCTTCTTGTCAGATAGTTTATCCTTTCAACAAGACATAAATTTAGTACATATGGTAAGAATCCACTCTACTAATTTTACAGGTAATTATTCTTTCCTTTTTTACATCAGTTTTATATAATACAAGCAAAAGTACCCATCCCCAATGACTTGAAAGATTAATTTAATCTATCAATTTAAATTATGTCATGGACTTTATTTGTATTAATTGTGTTGCGCTCTTGGTTTTAGTCCGAGTTACTTATACTGCCCACCAAAAATATAATGGTATTGTAACATCCGTTTAAGATTAAATTTCCACATGCTGGATGGACAATACAATTAAGCAATGTATGCGATCATACTAAAAAGTGAAACACTGGAAAAAATAATAATTTGTTTTAGTTTTCTATATCCTCCGATCATTATGAACAATAAAATAATTTCCTTCAACGTTTTCATATTCATAGGAACTAACTCAAGTGTAATTCTGGGTCAAAGGTAGAGCCGTTTTTCTCAAGCTGCTGTGTTTGTTCCTTGTAATACCGCATATACAAGAAAACTGCAAATAACTGAAGTTTATGTGGACCTTGGCCAACGTCGCAGAGAGATAGATTAGCATGCAAACCAAAGTACAATGTTTCTATGTATTCTTTTTGATAAGCTTGTTCAAGGATTACTTTGTGTTACCATAAATCCCGCTACATGTACCGTGTATTCTTCTTTGTTAGTTACCATTGTTATGCTACGTTTGACATGACTGAACGAATCATAGGAAAATGTAGTTGCTAAGGGGTCCAAGATATAGTTCCTTGTGATTGTTCATTTCAAATTAAAGTTAAATTTTGTCAAACATAATTGAAATTAGGCTGCTATGCAAACCAAATACTTTCATTTTAAGGCTTGCAACGAGGTACTCGAAGTTTTAATAAATATATATTATAGAATGACTAAACATTCAGTTTACTACTCTGACATATTCTTAAAAGCTGGATAGTTCCTACTTAATAAACGATTATTGGGTCAAGAAAAGTTAATAAAACTATAAAATTATCTTCGTGTTATCATTCTTATCAACTCATTTGTTGATCGTATCATCAGCTGATGCGAATATTATGCATGCTGTTGATGACGCTTCATCCTTCACATCTTGATTCGACCAATAAGGCCAAGTATAATAAAGAAGAAACTTCAAACAACTTTTACATGCGCTACGTAAATTAGTTGAGAACATTAAATTCTAACACACACATTTATGCTTATTAACATTTTATGTAAGTCATTTCAAATGTTTAACTACTTCAAAACTAGGTTCCTGTTTATACACTTAAAATCCAAAGGTATGTTGTTATCATTATCTGAGGAAAAGAAACCTACAACACTAAGGCTTACTTAGGCAACACTAAAGCTTGCTTTTAGGATCTATAACAATAAATATTCAGTTTTAATTAAATTAATAATGAATATTAAGACATTCTATTCTCTTTGTAGTCAAGGTATATAATGTCAAATGTAGAATATTTGCTTCTCATGTAATGACTTTGACTCTCTTAATGGCCTCATCAAATTAAGTACATACTAAAACTCATTCAGAATCATAACTATGTCTTTCATTCCGTTTAACAGTTTACAAATATATAAAGTATTAAATATATAAGGTATTTAACAATTATTGATATTGTTTTCCCTTTATCACCTAGATGCATTACTTCTTTTGGTTAATGTACCCTATGATATCTTAATGTGTCCCGTAGTATACATATACAGAACATAGACATTTTGGGTTGATTAACAGCTTGTATGGACACCTCAAAATTAAAACAGATCATCACAATATAATGCTTCCAAGTGGCTCAGCGGTAAGTATGAAGGCTTATACTGCTCAAGTCCGGGTTTCGATACCCGTGATGAGCAGAGTACAGATAACCCATTGTGTAGCTTTGTGCTTAAAAACAAACATAATCTAATTGTTATTTTATTTCGTTTTCTTAAGTTTGATGCTTTACATATGTTTATATCTTCTTTCTTTGTGTAACTGTGTCTGACGTTATTCTTGTCTTGTTTTACAGATTCAGATATCTCACCCACACTGTATCCACTGAAGTAGAATGAAGGGCGTCCATCAGTTTGCCTACATGTCTGCAGCTTATTCTACTGAACAATGAAAATTCGACTTCAAGATCTTATGTAAAATGTTTTATTTTTATAAATGTATTTTTCTGTGAAATATGGTGTCAAATTTTTTTTTCTAAGTATTTAACGTTGGACTTTTTTCTCGAGTATTAACTGTAACTATAGATTAAGGTTTACTGCTTAAAACCCTCCCTTTGCCAGAAATCTTTCTTCATGTGTTCTCATATAATATCCTTGCCCCAGACTGTTTTAAGTAACCAATATGACTTTGTTGTGCATAGTGCAAGGAATATCTCTATGTACAGTGCATCTTATTTAACTATTTTATTTAAATACAGAAGAGAATTATTGAAAATCTTTTATTGTATCTTCAGAAATTGATAGACAGAGATCAGACTCAGAAAGGAAGCTGGTGCACATCATAAAAATATATTCAACTTCCAGGTAGTCAAATTGTTTAACAATTTGTTTGTGTGTTATTAAGCACAAATCAACACAATGGGCTATCTGTACTGTGCCAACCACGGGTATCGAAACTTGATTTTTACCGCTTAGTCACAGTTGTGGGGGGTTGTTTAAGTGTTTCGCCCTAATCACAGTTTTACAATAGAAACATAATTCAAACTTATAGCAAACTGATATATTTCTAGCATAGACAACCGTATACAGTCGTTAAGCTGCACAGATAATGTACGTAAACTACAGTAACAAATCTATTAATTTAACTTATGTTACTGACAACGTGATTTATTCCGATAATTCGTTTCTATTTCTAAACCTATTTAAATTTTAGTAAAACATTATGGCGATATAAGCCAAATAGTTGGAGTTTGTTCTATGTAAAGAAGTATTAAGTTAATTATGCCTAAAATAAACATATTAGAAAATACAAAGAATATAAAAATCAAATATTGAAAATTAACAAATCCTCACAAAGACTAAAAACTACATTTCAATTACATAAATATCTAATTCTCCAAATTTCACCTGGCATATAAAAATCTTAGCATATCAAATACATATATATAAATAATTACAGCTTCAACTTATCGTCAAAATTCTTTTTTGTAGTAGAGGTTAGTGTGTTCTGTTTATTTTGATATCGAGATTGTGAAGAACCAATGAATAACAAGGAACTGACCTTCATGTGCAAATAGAAAAAATATACATTTGGATGTATTTAGATATATTTACTTATAACGTTCTAATATCTTTAGATATTTCGATTCAAAAGTGTCTCTTATTTTGATCGAAGATGATCAAAACTACGCATCTACTTTTTAATCAAACATACAACACTTACCAAATTATATATGCATGTGCCCACTGCTGGCTCAATAATAATTTTGAGAGCTTATAAGCTAAGCCCAGGTAGCCCATTGTGTAACTTCGTACTTAACATCAAACAAATAAACAAAACATGCATGCATTTTAATATTTCAAAAAGAAAGTTATTTTGACCGAAAATTATTTCTTCGCAAACTGAAAATGATATTATTAGGTAAAGTACATCTTGAAAATTAAGTGTGAATAATTCTGAAACAGCGATAATTTGAGAGTTCAAACTGCGATAAAAATATTAGTATATAATAGAAACGTAAAAAATCCATGCAACTATCAATACAAAAGAATTAAAATGGGTTACTTTGCTTTTACAAATTAATTCATTTTCTAACCTGCTCATTATGGCTTATTTTTACCTAGACGAAGCCTTAAAGAAATATACAACAGTTAACGACAATATACTTCTTTTTCTGTAAAATAGCAAGACAATATATATATATATACAATTAGTATTTTTTAGGAACAGTCGAACTGCATTCCACATACTTAACATAAAGCCCACAGTGCACTTTTTAACTTTCAGTATCTTCAAATGAGAGATACATTTTAAGAAACTACATTTGTTGCTGTACATTCATTACGATTTGCCCCCCAGTGGCACAGCGGTATGTCTGCGGACTTACAACGTTAGAAACCGGGTTTCGATACCCGTGGTGGGCAGAGCACAGATAGCCCTTGTGTAGCTTTGTGCATAATTAAAAACAAACAACATTACGATTTTCATGCGACCAAGTAAGAGCATGTCGATAAGTTTAGAATCAACGAATCAGTTGATGAGACTGATGTCATGAATACTGGGAGAGTATTTTGATAATACAAGAAAAAAAGTAGTGCTAAATTATCACACAGCTCAAGGGTTTTTCAGAATGAGTTGTGACTTTAATCGTATCATACAAGCATGAATGGATATCATAGAATAGCTCTATTTACAATATATAGTTATTTATTTCTAAATATAACGCTGCTGTATTATTTATATTGGTAAAGAAACTGTGTGTGTAAAAAAATCAATTGGAATATGAAAAAAAAATAGTTTATCCTAAAATATTATTGAACTTGATAATCTTTATAAACACCCCTATACACTTTTAAAATCGGACATTACAAATTAACACTTATAGTAACTGGTGAAGAAACTCTGTGTGTAAAATATCAAATGCAAAATACTGGCTAGAAAACGTAATCACATAAACCCGATTGTATTGTGAAGACTTAAAACAGAATCCCTCTGTTAAAATATTAAATGTTATTTGTCATTGTATATGTAGGTAAGATAATACTGATTTTAGGCTTCTATTTTTGATTTTGTCGTAGTGTATTGTGTTTTTTGGAACATTACTGTATGTTTATATCTTCAAACACAATTTTTATTTTCGCAAACAAATGAAAATATTCACACTTATTGTAATGCAATATGTAATACTTCAAACTTTAATTTCTCTCAGTGCATAATATATACACTTACCATTTTAAACGTAATTTACGATAAGTTAATAATTCTTGGCAGGAATACACATACTTCAACATGGATTAATACCACTGTTTAGGTAACTAAGGTCTAACTATATATAATATGATCTATATATGTCGCTAAAACGAAAACTGAAGTTTCTGAACTAGACAATACATTTTTTTGCTAATAGCATCAAATCAAACAACAAATCAAAATGTTTTGACCTGTACACAAAGAGACTAGCATCTGTATATTTTATCCCGTTAGTACTGGGTTGACTTGTGGTAATTAAGTGGCTTCGACGTTATTAGTTGTTTGTTTTTATTTAATAAATGTTTTTTCTTTTTTTTTGCTTTGTGAGCAACACTCGTCGTTAAAAGTTTGGTACTAGATACCAAACTTCGGTGATAAAAACACCTATATTAATGATTAAGAAAAAGAATGAAAATATGAGGATTTATTATTTCAATTAGCAAAGCTTGGCTTAATGAAGTAGAAGATTTTATGACTGTTTCCAAAGGTCTGAAGATAAGTCTTTCAGTCTAATGCTTTTTTTTTCTTCTGTGCAATGGATAAACTTAAAACAAAAAAGCTTCATATCGCTTCGGTAATCACCCGTTGCCACCGGTAGTTCATTACCGGCACTACATAAATCTGGGACATCTTAATATGTCGAGCCACGGCAATGTCCCATCTATTTTCATACGTCAACATATTATTTTGACAGGGACACAGCTAGCTGTCACTTCGACGCGGACGTCGCCCTTGTGTCAAAGATAAGAGCCGCGTCTTCGAGTGGAACTACGATAACACCTGCATTTTCTGCCTAGCTACCGAAACAGCTGGTTGCCGAGTAACGAAAGAGAGATTTAACGCAGGTCAAAGATCAAAGTTTTCATATACAGCCACAGAAATGAATGAGAAAAATCAACCAGTTGAAATTAATAAAATAATTACATTGGAGCCACACTCAAAAGGCTCTGGAATACAAAAACAACAAGTCAGAACAACGTAATTCTTAAAGTTTAAGATCATTTTGATAAAACTTTCTGTATATGTATATATATATACACACACACTCAAATACATACACACACATATATAAATATTATGAAACATAATTTTTATATATCTAAATGCGTTTATTATAGCAAAGGTCATGTTTTTACACATAAAAATAATCTAAAACAAATATTTCACCTCTCAGTGCTCGTAGTATTTTGTCTTATTACGTTGCGAAAACTAAATTAACTATAACAAAGACGACTTTGACGTGTGCCTGAAATACTTTTTTTTGTCACTTTGTCGTTGAAATATTGTATGATATTCAGATTTGTAAATTTTAACAAGTAACTGCAGACATATTATATATTAAATCATGTTAAACAACCGAAAGAAAGAGGGCAAAAAATAATGCAGAGCAATAAAGTTATTAACGATATTTTAAATAATATTCTACATTAATATATGCGATGAAAACTTGGAAGAACAGTCTTGTTTATAAAACTTGTATGCCACTTTCAATATATTGATAAGAATAAGGAAAATATGCAAATACTTTAAAACAACGAAAAAGTTGCTATTCATGTAGTGGGAATCACAGTGGATATATTATTATAAATGTAATATGAATGCGAATGGAATTATTGAACAAAATAATGACAAACTTCACTTTTCAAGTGCAAGTTTTGATGTCTCTAAGAAAGAGAAATGTAACTATGGAATAATTTAACTGTGCATTAACTGTAAGCTGTTATATTTTCAGAAAAAAAATTAAACACATCTGAATGTGAGCGTTAATTGGATTTTCAGTAACACGAACACATGAAATAATGAATGTATCCTAAGAAGCGGGGTCAAAGGTGATGTCAACATGGATATTGACAAATAAAACCACTTCAGATAAATAAAACTTGTTGGCAGATTGTATCAGCACAAATAGTGAGATGAAAACAAACTACTACGGCATTCAAAGAGTGTGCCGAACTTAACAATTAATCTTTATCAAAACAACTTGAAGGAAATTGCACAAGGTGAGTTGCTATGGTTGGTTCAGAAATTACTAATATCACCAAAATTGCAACAAAAAAAACAGAGTAAAATGATGTCAAGAACATAAAAAATGGGATCGAAACTTATGTGAGGTGAAAACCAAAACCACCCTGGACGTCCTGTACCATCAGGTCCTATGATTCTAAAAACTTATGAGTGAAAGCAAAGAAGACTATGCTATGATATGAAAGCCACATTACGTCTGTCCTATGCAGTGATTGTATGGACAACTTTTTATTGGAATAGTTTAGAGCTTATGATAACACTGAAAGATAAAGTGGTTATTTAAACCCTATCGCAAACCAGTTTCACTCTATGAAAACTTTATTATTGGAGCTGGTCCGTTTCAGGAAAACATTTATCTAATTCATACAACTGAAATTGTTAAAGATTGGTTCAAAAACATTAAAAATAGTATGTGCAGTTAACATGGCCACCACAGTCAGTAAGTTTAAATGCTATAGAGCTTCTATGGACATTTCCACACAATCATCATTTCAATAACTGGAAGAAGCTGTGATCGACGAAAGGTAAAAAATATCATTATCTGATGTACACCATTTTATTTCATCAAATTTATATCGTGTTAATACTGTATTATCTGTTCATGGAAGAACAACTCCAAGTTAATAAAAATAATATAGAAATGTACTTGTGTTTTCATTATTTTGTAAAATCACTGTATCTCTGTATGTAATCTAAAATTTAGGAATTAAAATAACGTTTGAATGAATGAAGTATGAGTTCTTGTGAACGATATAAAATCCAAAGTTGAAATGAAAATTTAATGAGAAATTAAAGATTCCTAAAGGATTACTTGCAGTTAAAAGTTGTGGGGAAGTTTCAAACTTGAGAAAAAGCTGTAAGCTATTTACTAATAACGTACTACACATAAAGAAAACAAGACGTAGCTCAATGATATGCAGCAGTGATGTAATTATAATATAAGAGTGCTGAGTTTAGCATTACTAACATCCAGACTTTAGATATTTCTCATATTTGGCTTCAGCATTATGTGTGGCAGAATAAATTCCTTTGATGTTAAAGCTTATTACTAAGAAGGGCTGGGCGTGACCTTTTGATAGCGCGCTGGACTGCGAATCCAAGGGTTCATAGTTCACTTCTTGCTATCGCAAAATCATGCTCTGCACTTTGAGGCCATGGGTGCATTGTAAAGTGACTGTGAACTCCCACAATTTGATTAAAGTAGCCCAAGAATTCGCGGTGGTTGTTGTTGACTAGCTGCCTTTCCTCTAATCTACCAAAATCAGGGACAGAATGCAGAAATAGCCCTCGTGTAGCTTTGCACAATTCCCTAAACAAACAATCCACTTTTGTTACTGTTTTGAGTTTTGAATCTGAATGTGTTGTTTGTTAACTGTTTATAATTATGAATCGTAAAATCAATCAGTTTTCTGGTCATAAGTGTTGTATGAAAATCCAACAAGTAAAACAACTAGGACCTGTTTTGTAACACAATTTTAGCTAATTATAATGCACAGAAACATTTCAACTCGTGAATGTTGCTTTTTTATGACATAGCTGGTTATTCCTGGTAGTCGCTGGTTTGATTTTCTGCTGATACAGGTTTTATGCTACCAAAAATTAGAAATTAGTATCACTAACAACCACTCACTAAAATACCTTTTTTTGTTCTAAGCGAGAGATGGTCATGGTCCAATGTTTAACGGTGGATCGGAAGGTCCAAGATTCACGAATCGATTTCGCTGAACGCAACTCAACT
Organism: Limulus polyphemus; assembly: GCF_000517525.1. Classification (NCBI taxonomy): domain Eukaryota; kingdom Metazoa; phylum Arthropoda; class Merostomata; order Xiphosura; family Limulidae; genus Limulus; species Limulus polyphemus. Next base: position 859,511 of record NW_013665641.1, on the reverse strand, counting down.
TGCACCTGTAGGCGCGTTATAAAAGTGACAGTCAACCTCGTTATTCAGTTCAAGGCCAAACATAGTGCTTGTGACAGCGACGGTTGTTTACTGGGTACCTTTCCTCTTGTTAATTATAGATGTTTATACTTAAACCCTACAGTGGTCTCTGACCTGGCCGTTTGACCCACGCCCGTATAAAGTGACATTCACACAGTTGGTAATGCCAACATAAATTACTGAGCAATGCGTTAAATTTATAAGTAAAAAACGTTGCTCTTAAATCTTCATGTTTCTGTAACCAGTTGATTCGTTCGATATTTCTGCGCCATTGTGTTCCAGCTTATTACAGGATATATCTATTAATCTAATATAATAAATGCATAATATTATCTTTATGCTATGCGAATTGAACGTGTTTATAATCAGTGTTCTATATATTCATAAACAAAAGTCACAAATGAGATTGTATTCGCATACTTAACCTATTCAGAAACGTTAGAGGGACTGTTCTTTAATCACAGTGTACGTTCTCTGCAAACGTGTTCTCTGTTGTGATTTATTACGTAAAAACACTATTACACATTCTACTTTTATTGAAGAGGTAAATGTATTGTTTTCTACTCATTACACATTTATTGAAGTTGTATTTGTTTGTTTGTAATTAAGCAAAAAGCTAGACAATGGGCTATCTGTGCTCTGCCCACCACAAGTATCGAAACTCGGTTTCTAGCATTGCAAGTCTGCAAATATATCGCTGTGCCACTGGGAGGCGTTGAAGATGAGATTGGAATGTGTTCTACGATCTAGACTTTAATTAAAAGGGTAGATAGAGTATGTATAAACATTTATAAAAATTCTCTCATTTACTACCAAATGTTCTGTCATAAACTAACTGATGTTTGTTTCGAATACATGAATATTGAATGTATGATAGTTTCATTTGGAATTACAAAAACATTTAAATATAATATCAATGTACAGAGTTATCTCTTGTTTTCGAGAAAGGAAAAGTATTTAGGCTCTCTTTAAATAACAGTTTAGTAGATTTAAGCATAGAAAAACTTGATTAATATTTATGTGATTAATTTGCAGATTCCACCATTTAGTGGCTCAGTCGCTACTCTCGTATGGAAATAATTAGTTATGCAATTTATAATTTATGTCGTTGTTGTTTTCTTAGTGCAAAGCTACACAATTGGCTACTTACACTATGTCTACTGCGAGGGAATGAACCCCAAATTTTTGCATTACTTACCTAAGTCAAGGAAATAATAATTTGTTGAACCAAGTCCTTGATGGAGGAATGAGTTGTATCTGTTTGATCTGGTAAAATGTTCTATCTGAGTCGACGAAAATTTTCAAGTGGAATGCCATGTGGAATTATTGAATTTCGATATTTTTACAGTGAATTAATATATATATGAATAAAAGCTATAACTGAATAGTTTGTTGTTGTTTTCTTTAGTGCAAAATGGACACATCTCATTGGTTAGCCAGCGGTACTGTGGATACGAGGGGTTCATTGTTTTTGTCCCATTACCGCAAAAAAAACAGAAATCGTGCTACAATTTTTGTTTGTGTTTATTTTAAACCAAATTACATAAATATGTTTTTCAAATATAAAATACATAAACGAGTGTGTTTTCAAGTACAAGTTGCCTAAAATATTACTTTCACATAGAAATATATATATATTTCCAAACATTTTAATTTTGTATTTCCATCTCATTTCACCCAACTCATTATTAGATGTCAGCACAATCAAAAGTTTGTTCGTTATTCCAGATGACTTTCAGTGAGCAGTGCTTATGAATTTACATTGTTATCAAGTAGCTGAGCACTGATATTTATCAAGTTCACGTCACCTTTTTCTTAGAAATGATTAATAGACGAAATCTCTGCATTTTCTGTTTTATTTCATTTGACCCACCCATTTACTCTACAACGTTTCTTACACACAGAAGGTAAGAAATGTTTGAAAACTTATAGTTTGCATCTGCCTCAAATTTGTTCCCAGGTTTACATATTCAAGAAATAAAATAAAAAAATAAGCAGAATAAAAACAATTTATTGTATCATAATAAACGAATAGGAAACTATAATTTTAAATGAACCTAATACCCAAAGTGAATTAAATATTAGAGAATCAATATAAATTTTGTGCTGTAAAATAAATAATGGAGGGTTAGTTGGCGATAATGCATAATTTTGGAAATAACTATTGACTTCTTATGTACAATACTCACACCACCCTCATAGATTACAATGAGTTAAACCGTTGCTTTATAAAATTACTCGCTTGTCATGTAGGTTTTACTCCTGATGACGGTAGCATAAAGCTACCGAAACATGTAGAGTCTTAATTTTGGCTTTCCGCCAAATAAAAATGTTATTGTGTAATATAAACGTTGATGTTATTTTTAATTTTAAAATCTATTGCACAAGCTGGTAATTGAATCTTCAATACAATTAGACACCAGAGTTGTAATAACCTTATTTTAAGTAAATTCACTACAATATTTTTCTCTGTTAAACATAATAGCAAAATGCATAAAACATTTACTTCAAGAATCATGGCCAAACCATTAAGTTATGTATGTGTTTATATAAAGTATATATATATATATATATGGCGTTTATGTGAAGTAGTTATAGATTTTTTCATGTCAAATGCTGACCTATTTTAGTATATGTAAACTAGCTTGTCTTTAGTAAATTACGACAAATCACAATCAGCTACAGATTTTCTAAAAATTATGTCAAAGAAAGAAATAAAAATTCCCATTTTATGTTGTTTTTGTTAGTGGCAAACCAAATAGACTCTTGACCTATTTAAACTCATCTTGCATACTGCTGTTCAAGGCCGCGTCAGTAAATTTTGAATATCATTATTATTCTGAGTGTAAAACGAGAATTAAAACGTGTTGGCTTATCAAACAGATGCATTGAATTAACTATGTATATTTTTTGTAACTTATACTATTATACATTTTCTATCTTTTCTTTGTAGTGGTTTGTTTTTATTATTAATGCAGTTGTGAAAATAATGACAAAACGGTTCACGTCGAAACATGTACGTGTAGAGTGATATTTCTATTTTAAAGTGAAAGCCGTTCAGCTTTAATAAAGTTTTTATTGTGTAAATACAAAACGTTGTTTTATAATTATTCATTATAAATTTAAAAAAAGTAATTAACTCACCTCAGCTGTAACTAGAGTACTCAGCAAAGCATCCGACTTTGTATAATAAATAATTTGGGTTAAGATTAATTCGTGAATGGTATAAACTAATAAACTGCAAATATTAAGATGTTATTCTCTATAGATTCATTTCTATTTTAAAGATGAACTTAAAAAAAATTGTCAGACATTCTAGAGATTTGCAAAACAACTAAAATATTGTTTGATTAAACATTTATTGTCATTCACTCAACTGATAGGTGGCGCTTATGATATTGCTTCTTGAGGATGTTATTGTGGTTGACGGAAAATAAAATGTTTTAATAGCTTTGTGGTAGGAGCTTGATGGACACTAAATAAAGAATAAGAACACGCGATATTTTAGTCAAAAACTTTTCTTCTTCTCTATTTTGGTATATTAATATATATATATTTTAAAGTTTGAAGTTTGTCGATATTGATGACGAATGCAATTGTCAAGGTCACTATATAAAAAGATACAAAACAACAAATTTACAAGAGCGTTTTCAAATATCTTACATGTTGATTACAAATCTACAATTATATATTTGGAAATAAAATAGATAACATTTAGTTGTTGAAAAGTAGTTTTGTGAAGCAAGAAAAAATAACAGAATAATTTAATAAATGGAGGGGAGATCAATATAAATAATTTGATTACTAAAAATGTGGTAAAAATTATGACAATAGATAAAACTGACGTCGTGAAGTTATTTCTTTAAATATATCATTCTCAATTATTAAACAGAATAAATTGAATCCATGAAAACATATATTCGTTGTACTTGTAAATGTTAGTTGCTTGTATTTCCTCTGCGGGTTTATCTACCAAATGTGTCCCTCGTAAGACATATATAATGACTCCACTGAATGATATTGCCATCATGAACTCGGTGTGTTTGTCTATTATAGTAAATTAACAAACTATTCAATCTATGATGCTCTTGAGAGATATGAAGAAATTGGTTGACCTATTGAAAGCTAATAGTGCACGAAATTATAATCGTAAAATAGGTTATAATATTTGGACAAATCACAAATACTGTTTATCCAATACACAAAATAGTAAATTGATATTCGTCATTTAAAAAGCACGCAAGCTTCCTAAAGTTACAAGTCATAACATCATTAACGTGTATTTTTTTTCTTTTGATTACAATTTGGAGCATGAATATACTGTCTCATTTCTAGTTATAATGAAACATTAATTGTTTTATAATATAATGAAATGACTTAGTAGTTTAAAGGTGTGAATGAATAATTTTATACTTTTCTTTCTCCATATTTCAAAAAAAGACAATAATATTTGGTTCAATGTGGTCAAAACACGTTTTTTTACTAAATAGCAAATCCCACGATAGATACTTTTTACAATATATAAAAAGGCAATAATGACTCATTACACTAACAGCAAAATATTGTTTGAACATTGAGAATGATCGCACCAGCGATCGAAACGTCGTACCTATTCTAAATAATATTCTTCTTTACTGTCAAAGTTATAACTTGCAATAAAATAATGCTTATAATGATTAAGTAACTCAAAACGAAACTCTTATACAAAGTTTTATTGAGCATACAAGCCACCCGTCTACTTAAGAAGCACGAATCGTATGACTTACAAATCATTGTGTGTAATATCACTACTAGTACGACTTACAAATGATTGTGTGTAATATCAGTACTAGTACGACTTACAGATGATTGTGTGTAATATTAGTACTAGTACGACTTACAAATGATTGTGTGTAATATCACTACTAGTACGACTTACAAATGATTGTGTGTAATATCGTCACTAGTATGATTCACAAATTATGTTATGTAATATCACTATTAGTACTGCTCGCAAATTATACTGTGTAATATTACTATTAATATGATTTACAAATTATGTTGTGTAACTTCCTTATAAGTATGGGTCATAAATTATATTGTGTAATATCATTATTAATATGGGTCATAAATTATATTGTGTAATATTACTATTAGTATGGCTCACAAATTATGTTGTGTAATGTCGATACGCAGATGAAACTGTACAACATTGCGATGCCTCACAAGTCACAACTTTATTGGGTTAACATACAGGCTACATTATATAACAGTGGACGATCTGTACGAGACACTTTCATACAAATATCTCATTAATATTTAGACAAAACGGTTGAGTTTTTCAAAACCCATTGAGGAATTCTGCTGGCTGAATAAGCTAAACATAAAATTTCTGTTTTTCATCATGTGTCCTTCTGAAGAGTAAATTTCAAGTAGACAGAACTATCCCTGCTGTTATATGTAGTCTATGTGTGAGCTTGTAAAGCTTTGAGCTATGATAACAACTGTGCTCAATATATTAAATAGATTGAGTTAAGCTCCTCTCGTAATATAATGTTACTGCCAAACGCGTTTATTTGTGTTTCAATAAGCGTTTCTATTTCATTTTCCCTAAATATAACAATGGCAGTAACAGTTTTGGGTAACAGAAGTTTTTATTGGGAAAAAGAATCATTATAGCCAGATACCAGTTCTGAAACAAGCTTCAGGAAAGTGTTCCTTTAGGTCCTCCGGCATTTTATCTTACTTGGAGAGATATATTGGTTTAATCCTAACAGATTACAATTTCTTACAAACGCATATATTTACATGCATAGACTCTCATGAAAAATTTGGTAGTTTTGAATTGTTGCCATATCATTTAAAGCAGAAAAATTATAAAACAAAGCAAAATCCTGAGTTTCATCATTGTTATATCCAGAAGTTTACACAAACCTTGTTGCCATGACTTACAATTCCCACACACACACACACACAACAAAAAAAACTGTTTTAAACAAAGAATAGTTCAAACATTAAGTTGATTAAGGAAGAATGAAAGAGCGAAGACGTCAGATTTTCTTAATTATTATTGCTTAATATTTCTATTATGCATATCATTCCTTGAATATCATACCAAATGCTACAATTCTATGTAATCTCTAATTCAACTCTATCTATAAGTAAGATAATAGGGAAGTATAATCTACGTCATTCCAAGGTATCGAAAAAAAAACAAAAAGAAAAACACACATGCACATCAATAATTAATCCTCAAACAAACGCAGATATAACTACTTTTTCAATTATGTTAATAAAGCTAAAATCATTTTACGTTGTTTTTCTAGAATAATCTATGTGAAACAATGAATGAACATTATCATCTACCGTATGTTAAGCATTTGCTAATTACAGCTGCAAAGTGAAATCCAACAGAAATGTTTACACACTATTTACACAAACATGTAACACATCAACCAACGCTCACCTGAATAAACATGGTAAACTCGTAATTTGTAAAATCTTGTGCTCACGTTTGAACGATGAAATTGTTCAATGTGTATTTTCCACTTTCATAATTATGTGGCATTACCATTTCTGTGTGCACTCAGAAACAACTATTTAAATACAAGTTGTAGTGATTACCTTACTGTGGTAATTATTATTCATTATCTCAACACCATAGGCAACTGAAATTTTTAAACTACTATTGAATAATCCCACGTTTATTGTTTCGCAGAAATATCCTGGAATGACGAGTGTATTATTTTCTGAAATAAAATAACATTTTTCTTCTTATGCGGTTCCAACACTATAGAAAATGACCTTTTACTCATATCGATATTTATAATAGCTAAAATATGAAGATAGACTTTAAATACCTATCCTGATTTGTTAATGAAACATTTTAAGAAGCCCAAAAATAATAACTATACGATATATATGAAGCTGAACTATGGATGATTTTTTTGCTTAAGTGGTTCGTACAGATGTTCTGTATTTCCATACACCTTCCAGATTCATATTTTAAAGAAGCTTTTGTTTCGGATTGGTGTAATTGAAGTCTGTCATTGAATTTTTAGTTACTGTTTCTGTACCGCAGTTACATCACTATATAAAGTTTATTACAATTTAATCAAAACAGATCTGATGCCAAAAACTAAAACAAAAACTAATTTGCGTAGAATTATCCTTCGGCTTGGCTAATCTGCCTAATAGAAACAAAGAAAAGGATGTGTAAAAAACTTCATTTTCACTTAACCTTCACAATATGGTTTACTAAAGCAACGAGAACACGAGTAACGGTTCAACCTTTAGTGTAAACTTCATAATATTTGTGATTTCACAACTCAATCAATCTCCAAAGCTCTATCCGATATTTTCTACATTGATTTACAATTTATAAAGCAGGAAGTGTTCTCTAAAGCTTCAGTAGTATCCGTAAGTAAGGAGGACTTTTAGACTCTGAAAGAAATGCAATCGCATTTTTTATATTTATGAATGCAGACATCTGATAATTTCTCAGCACATTCAAAGAGCTAACGTTAACCACAAAAACACTTCAAACATTTCTTACTCCAAACCATATGAAGATATCCACTAAATAACTTTTACATCTCTCATCCTTCAATTCTGTCACGTTTTTATAGCACAGTATCTTTACCTTCATAGCTCATTGAGTGTTTTGCCTCAATGCATTATTTTTAACCTTTACAGCTCTTTGAGCACATTTCCATAAAGTATTTTCTTTGCATTTCCCTCATTGAGTGCTCGATGGAAAAATTTATCAAACTGTTACAGTGCTTTGTTTGCCTTTCTGATAACACTTTCTTGTTAAACTATTATATATATATATAAATATATTTAAATTTGACGGTTAAACCACATTAGAATTGGTGGAATTCCTTGTTAGCTTTCGAAATTTGGGTTTTAATTAAACTATTAGAATTTTATTTTCTTCAAATAAAACTCATTAAACAACAACAAAACTAGCCGAAATTTTCAAAATTTTCACTGAAAATGTAAAAATACGTTTCAATGTGCACCAACCAAAACAAAACAAAATCTATTCAGAATAATTTGATGTAGGAACTTGGCCGATTACGAACTTCTTTATGCTGTTTTGCATTAGCTACTAATAAGCCCGAATGACAGGTAAACGTAGTAAGATTGAAAAACACGCGTTATGCTTTACCTAGAAGGTCATATATATATACAGACTTTGTGTAAGAGTTTTTTTCCCCCATTGTGTGTCTAAATGAATTAAAGTTGATTTATAAGGGTTATTAAGACGAAATCATTACACATTCCGCTGAACTTAAACAATGGAAGAGAAACACAGCATAAGATACAAAGATTAGTCTCGTAGGCGACGCTTCACTTAGTGTCTGTGCTGTCCAATAGTTCGCTGTTACTTAAAACACCACCACATGAAATCCAATCTGTTCATCAAGAGACTAGTCAACATTCTTTCCCACCACGATCAGCTACTAATCGCACTCAAAGGTATATAATGCCTCCATCCGACGACACCAAATGGATAATAACGCTTATCAGATAGTTTGTCTGCACTCCAATGTCGCACCAGCGTACGATTACGAGGCCAAGTTTGATCCGTGGTGCGAGGGGCTAGGAATTCGCCGCGGTCCTTCGATGACTCCTGGTGTAACGGCCTGCACAGCACCACCGAATGGATGTATAAATGTGGAGACGGCCGCTGGCGACTGTTCCAGTGGCGACAGACCAGAGAAATGGCGGACAAGACCTCGGGCACCAGCTGAAGTGTCGTTGCTCAGGTGGCCGTGGTCTTGGTTTGCATTATTAATGCTTTCCTGCTTTATAATGACACCTGTAGAGTGGTAGGCTGGGGTGGCCGCAGCAGGCCTGGAGCTTGAGGTTGCCTTATCTGAAAGAAAACGGACAAGGTTGACAGGATAACCTAGTATCGAAGTGCTTCTGCAGCCTTCAAGTGTTTGTAGCTTTGATTAATAGTATCTATTCAGAATCCCAACACTAAATAAACATAAGAGTTTCTTCGTAAAATATCAACTGAACTATAAAATAATCTTAATAAATTAATTATCCCATAAGCAAAAACAGTAGATTTCATATTAAACTTGCTTGTTAAGTCATTTATTATGGTGATTATGTAATATGATATTGATTAACTATTGTAAAATTAACTTCATAGTCATATCTTATCCGAATGTTCGTATGTAGAAACATAAAAACAGAGATAGAATAATATCAAATTAGTTCCAAGTGACGCCAAGATTCTACAAATACATAACACTCAGCAGCTAAAAAATGACAAAGAACCAATTTCAAACTAATATTTGAAATCTTTCAGAAAAAGTCATAGGTTTTTAGCAGCATGACAAATTTTTGTGTTGTTGTTTATTCCAAGTAAAATAGAAAAGCGTGGAAGTAATTTAAACAGTAAAGAAATAAATCAGATGTAATTCAAGAAACGTCCAATTGATGTGTAAAAAAAACAGCCATACAGGATTCCAGTTTAAAAAACTACCTATTAGTTGAGCTTAAGCGCAATATTATGTAAATATAAAAAAAAAATCGAAGAGTATTTTCATTCGTGTACTTTTCATCTGCAAGACTTTTTTCAGCCTTGAGTGATAGTTTATATTTAAATGACAACTGTTTTTGTTATTAAATCATTATATACTACGTGGTTAGCTTAATATCATTCAGTTGTCTAGTTTTCTATAACTAGAAGATCAGTTTCTACCAAAATAATGCACTGACAGATCTACAAAAAAACAAAAAAAAACATTGTTGAACAGTGTCGTTAGGAGATGCTTCAACAAGTTACATATACTGTTTTAACACGTTATAGTGTTATTTGTTTAAAATGTTTGAAAATAACTAGCTCTGAAGAAACCATAAAGACGAAACGTTGTTTAAATTAAAATAACAGTTTCCTTATAATTATCTGGAGTGTAAAGGTAATTTTTTTCTAATTTTGTTATCAAAATCAAAATAACAACATTGTGCCTGTATTCAAGGTCAATACTGGAAATCCTTTGTTGATCTTAGAACTAAAAATTGGTTTTTAACATTACATTTATACTGTGCTTGATATTTTATGTAGTTTAGCCAGATGTACTATATAGCCTACAATCCACTAGAACAGCTAAGTGGTAGGGTCTGAAACTTTATCATAGTCATCAACTATGAAACAAGGTGTTAAAGACAAATATTAAAAGTTTTAAAAACATATTTCTGATTAATTTCTTTAACAAATCACAACAAATATATCTTGATTTTTTGCAGTCATATTAAACACTAAAATAAATTCAAATTAATGAGGCTAACGTTAGCGGGCGAATGCAACATGTCTCCCCCACGCAATCCCAACATGGTCAATTTTGACACCAGAAAAATCGTGAAAAACGCATAAAAATCGAAAACTGTCTATATTACTGTTTGGGACCTGCAAGAGCGCATCTTTGCACTACACCTCGTGTAAGTTGCTTGATATACACATGGACAGTTCACGAAAATCCCAAATTGTACTTTCCTCGCTGAAAAATTGAACAAAAGAAAAAAAATTCAAAATTGTCTATATCTCCCTTTGAGACCTGCAAAAAGTATATTTGTACCAAATTTTATGTAAATTGTTCGAAAAAGGTCTAAGTAATTGACTAAAACTCCTAAAATTATTGATTTATTTAATCTATTGATTCCCCTAAAATAACCAAAAATGGATTTATCCCACACTCTTTACGTATATTCCTGGCCTGTAAAAAGTATCTTTGTACCAAATTCAATGCAATTTGGCCGAAATACGGCTGAACAATTGCCAAAAAACCCCAAAATTATGTTTTTTTGTGACATTTTGACTTTTCTATAGTTACTAAAAATGGCCAAGTTCACCATTTTTGTTTGTCAATGTGTGGGACCTAAAAAAGTATTGTATCAGTTCTATGTAAATTAAACAAAATATGGCCAAATATTTGACTTAAAAACCCAAAATTATGCATTTTTGTGAGCTCTGACACCCTTAAAAATATTTAAAATAAGCAAATCCAACTTTTTTATTTCAATGTGTTGGGCTCATGAAAATGTATATTTGTGCCAATTTTCATTTTGATGACTGTAAATATGACCGCACAAAAGCCCAAATATATATTTTTGAGTTTTTTTTACCTTTGACCCAATTACATCCTTAAAAGGGCCTGAAAAATATAAAAAAATGTGTCTGGTCATATTCTATCTATCAAGTTTTAAGTCAGTCCGCTGAGAAATGAAGGAATGGCGATCCATTGAAATGTGTTTGGAGGAAGAAAAAAGAAAGAAGAAACAATAGAAAACCAATATGTCTCTCTGCGGTGACATATATAAACATATTTCTAACAACAAAACCATATAATGGCATTAGTAATATTTTCAGCTTAATTTACAAATTGACTTAGGATATATATTTAATCTTTAGGGTGGAAATATTTGCGCCAAGTTTAAGTAACAAATAGAACTTCGTTTTTAATATACGGAGAATATGATGTAACAAACGACCGTGATGTTAAAAAATCGGATCAAACACGAAATAAATCACAAAATGAAATAACTCTGTAACCGTAGAGCTTTACTCAAGAGTGAACTGGGAAGAAAGAAGGGCCATGTTATAATCCCTGGTGTTATGCGAAAAGTCTCATCGGCATTGGATATAGCAGATATATTGTTGTTGACATATTGTTATAGATTCTACTTTACCTCCATTTTTAAGCACCTAGAATCCCGAAAGCGCTTGTGTTATCGAGTTTCTTATCTTGTGATTTTCATAATAAACGATGCTACGCTTAGCACTTTTGTAATTTACAACATTGCATCTTGTAAGCATTGAGGTGTGTCACAGCTGACTTAAGAGTAAAATATGCTATGTAACTTAAGGAATACACGTTCTCCAACTATAAAATGATAATCATATATTTCATGAATATAATTATTAGAACAATAAGTAATAAAGGCCAAATATTATAAGAAAAGTTGTAAATATATTTATTTATTCGTAGCAGAATATTAGAGTTAAAGAAAGTAAAAGCAGTGATGTGATCATTGAAAGGTGTAATTCTGTAGTCTGTAAAAATAAACTTAGTGTGCTCAGATAAAAATATCAAGACTTTCTTAGCTTAATCAAAATAAAATGTAAAAAATAATACTTGATTTGCTTCAGTTCATATATATTTAAGCTGATTAATTAGAGGCAAAAATTGGTAACAATTATCTAAATCAATCAATTAGTTGCATGATATGTATGTTACAGGCTTAAGAAGAAAAATCTCATTTGACAATTAACTAATTCTGAACAGTGTAGGGGGAGTAATTTAGCATACACCATAGGCATAAAAATTATACCGGCTGATTCTGAAGTCCCTTGACAGGTAAATAATTCAGAAATGAAAGTGTGTGGGAAAATAATTATTAGTGCTGTGGAATGAGGTGTTGTGGGCTTACTTTGTGATAATGATACTGAGGACATTTAAGGTCAGCTTCAATGTCATCTCCTTCGAAACTTACATTAGTATTCACTCTACACCAAAAATGTGGTCAAGAACAAATGAAACATTTTAACCAATAATTCCCCAAGTCGCTCTACAACGACAACAGCTATAGACATAAATGCATATAAGATATTACTAAATGGTTGCAAACAGTCAATGGTTGCGTCAAATGTATAGTGTTTTCAGTTGTATTTTAGTCACAAACGTGAGCCTTTATACATATATATATAAAGGGTTTCAAGACTTTTTAGCACTTATTGTACTAATTTATTCTACTGAATTATTCACCAGACAATATGTTTAAGATACTAAAAATAATTATGATTCCCCATTTATAACTCAGTGAAAGTGTGGAATCGAATGATATATCAGGCTTCATATTTATTTTTAGTCAATAGCTGTGTTTAAAATAGTGTTCAAGTGTGATAAATGATAATATGGTGGTTTTGTTGTTAATACTGCTTTTTGTTTTTGGTCTGCCCATACCGTGTCTTTGCGTAAATGAGCCTGTAGTAAACAGCTGTTGACACACATTTCTATCATCTGATGTGAAGGATGACTTTCATCTGGAAGCCGTTTAGCATACAATTTGGTAGCAGCCTGGGAATTCTGGTGATACTGTCCAAGCAGTAGGATGGTGTTATATTATTCTTCAACTAAATGCTGACCCATTATTTAAATGATAAGGGAGCAATTGCAGCACAATGGTTGTGTGATACCTTATGTAAAATTTTTATTTTGATATTTTAAACCTTTTTGACTCTTGAAAGGTGAAATAACATACATATACAAAATTCGACCCTGCAAAGCATGTCTAAGTTCAGTTTTGGTTACGGTCGGTTTTTGATATTCTGTGGTACAATTTCATAAGCATGGAATAGGTGTATTTATGCCTATGACTGTTGCTCTTGTTTTAAAACGTTTCATGTATTATTGTCTACACCTTTACATCCGGTCTCTAACTACATCATTTAAAGAAAATCATTATAGAAGAAGCCTTTTAGTTTTGTATGATAATCTGATGTTTTCTTTAACCATTAATATTTATTTGATATATTAGAAATGTGAAAAACGATTAGAATATTGAAAAAAATGTAAGCTTTTAAATATGTTAGTATTATTAAATTTTGTTATGAATTCTTGTGAATACTTGTTTCATTAGAGAAGCTATTTTCTGTAAAATAATCTATGAATTGTTAAATATTTTTAAAACATTGAGAATAAAAAATAATATGAGCATTACCATTTGTACTAGTACTAGAGGACTTGCTTGAGGCTTTCCCATCTTGACTTTTGGGTTTACGTTTTCGAGTTTGGATTGAATCTTTCTTCATGGCTAGTGGCCGATTTACCTACAAAAAAAAGAGCATAACGAAGAAAACACCAACGGATATAAGAATTGTCTAAGTAAGACCCTAACAATACTTTTTAACACGTTACTGACTGATTAATAATGTACTCACAAAACTATCTCGGACAGAGTAAGATCAAAATCTCCCCCCTCCACACACACACAAAAGAAAAATAGATGAAATTGTTAAATCTCCTCATTTATAGTAACAATCTCCTTCCTGGAAATGTAAATCTAAAATTTTCATAAAGCAAGTAACACATCTGTATTTCATTAACAATAATGATAAAAATGTTTATCTATCATGACAGTAAAATATTGGCATATATATTTGTTGGTTTATCATTAATCCCAAAGCTAGCCGATGGTTTATGTGTGCTATAACCACCGTGAGTATCGAAAAGTGATTGTTAGCATCATAAGCCCTCATACTTACCTCTGAGCCACCGGGTGAAGGGCAGGCTTCTTTAAAAGCACTTTAATCTTACCCAACAACTGTGGTAAGATTATTCTAACGCTCTTAAAAACTTTATTATGAGAAACTGTCTTTCCTTATAAAAGTTAAGCTTTGTATAGGTTTGGTTTGTTTTGAATTTTGCGCAAAGCCGTCCCTAATTTAGCAGTGAAAGACTAGAGGGAAGGCAGCTAGTCATCACCACCCACCGCCAACTCCTGGGCTACTCTTTACTAACGAATAATGGGATTGACCGTCACATTATGACGCCCCAACGGTTGAAAGGGCGAGCATCTTTGATGGGACAGGGATTCGAACTCGCGACCGGGCCAAGCTTTGTATAGACAGTCAATGCACCCTACCACACACCATCCATGTTAAGGGATTGACCGTCACCTTTATAGCGTACTCACAGCTTATAATGGAGGAGGGATACTTTGTGATATCGCATAGATTCAAACCCGGTTTCCCAACACCCAAATCCAAAGCTGTACCACAGGGCCAACCCGCACCAAAAATGCGATCTTCTCACTAAGCATTCTCCTGATAATCAGTCGTATTAAAACTCTTTCATTTTCTCTCAACAATAAGAACAGTATTTAATTTTTGCAACTCATAAGCTTATTTTAAAAACAGTCTGGGAAATCTAATTTTCTTCTGGGAGAAAAATCACGAAGACTGTAATCTGTGAGTTGGCCTTATTCAAAGTGTTCTAAAATAAGCTCACCAAAACAGTGTCTTAGTAATTAAATAAAGTATGGAATTAAAAGTTACAAGTAAGCAGATTATTGATGAAGTATCATCATAGAAAACATATAGGTTTATTACAGCGTCCCAATAAACTTCGCTGGTAAACATTTGACTCGTGGTTGATATGAAGCATTTTTAAGCCTTAGCATGGTTAGCTGGCTTAAAGTTGACGAAAAACTGAAAGATAAAATGTCTAACAGTGCAAGAAAACAACTGTCTTCAAACATGAAGAATTAATTTTCGTTCAACACAGATAAGTAATGAAGACTTCAATTTCCTCCTAATGACGGTGAATGAAAAATTTTGGATCACCTTGGATTTAACGCATCTTAAATGAAATGAAGCCTTGTAATAATAAAAATGCACTATTTCGTAAAACCTCTTTGTAAGGGTTTAATTGTCTCTAAAACTACACATCGTATTTAATGAATATCTAACATAGTTTTAATTAATGCCGAATTTTAAAAACTTTATTTATAGAATTTATTATTAGACTTAGCTCTAAACAGAATCAAAACAATCGAAGAAAAGTAACGATCCTTAAAATTTACTGAAATGAGTAGAAAAGACTTAAAGGAATTCACGTTAGCTGATAGCACGCTAACGACTCGAGAAAGGAACGAACAAATGACTAGTAGGTAAACCTATAGATCTATGTATTTGTCAACGATGCTGTCCTATGGTGCTCGAGTTAGATTTAAATATAAACATATCAAATGGGTAATAAAAACTGACTAAAACATACAGACAGAAGCTATAGTTATACATACTGAATACTGGCATACTCAAACAAACTGACTAGCCTTGATATTCAGACGTAATGAACAGTGATAGTCAAGCATACTGACCAGCCAATATAGTCAGACACACTGACCAGTCAATATAATCAGGTATAGAACTTAGCGAATATACAGTCAAGCCAATACAGTTTTACAGAATACCAACACAGTGAAATATAAACAATCATGTAACATAGTCAGACATACTGATCAACAGGCATATTCGGGTATACAAACAAGCCATAGTGTCAAGCATATTGACCAAATCAAAACAACTTAAGTAAGATAACCAATTTATTTAGGTAAGGATTTACAGACTACCTATTTAGTACAGTTTATGCCTATTTTGTTTGTTTGTTTTGTTGTTAAACGCAAAGCTACACAATGAGATATTTATGCCGTGACCACAACAGGAATCGAAAGCTATCGGTCAAGTATTTAATACCAAATATGTATAGTACTCACATTATGTAGTTTGTAATACAAGCCACAAGCGTTACAAACTGGTTCTCCGTTATTACTTCTTCTCCACAAGGTGGTGTTACTTGTGTGGCAGTTAGAGCAAATCAAGCCAGCTCTTCTGTTGTTTGACTGCTATAAAAAGCAAATCATAATATCAGTATACTTAAAATACGTACGAACGAGTTCCATTCGTTTAAAAATTCTTATGATCTGTGTATTATAAAATACACTGTATCTTATACACATTTATATACTTAATCCAGAAAAATCTTTTTTAAGTTAGTTGGTTTTTATGTTAAACAGTCTCAACATATTTTTCTTGAATGGAATAATTGCTTATAACTGAAATTTTAAACCGAATCAACTTATTACTAGTATGCACCATAAACTGACCAAAAAATTTTGCTTATTTAAATATGTTTCGATAGATAAACATTAAGCAAGTGTAATACTTATAACTCAAATATTACTTAACAACAAAACTGATCTATGTTAGCGTATTGGATTAAAATATTCGTTTTATTCAAGTAGAAGAAAAAACTGGCCGAATCTCCTCAAATAACAAATGTACAAAACAAATATCTAATGCAATCACATCGTAATTTTAATATTTTGAAATATACAACTCTATAAATTTCGAGGCACGCTATACAAAAATATAATGTACACATAACTCTAACAGGGAATACTTGCGTATTGTAATTATTCTCTCATAATTTAATAAAATAGAGGAAACTAAGTCTGTAAAATAATTAACTGAAATAGCTCATAAAATATATGTAAATTTGTCACTTTGAAACTTCTTTAATATCTATTTCAGCAAGTTTACAGTGCTCAACAGTATGCAACATTTTGATAATGAACTCGAAAATTGTCGTTAATATATATATCTCCGTGTGTTAAGTTCAATCTGAATGTCTTCTGCCATCTTGTCAATACTCTTTTTAAGTAAACGCTTAATCAAAATTCATTTGATATATAAATTATACTTCTGATATACACTTATGTTTCTGTGAGAGTTTATTTCCATTAACGCCAATAGGTCACGAAGACGTCTTTATTTAAGCACATTAAATGTTTCTACTTAATCCTCATCTTGTTATTACAGAGAAAAACAAAAAGAAATAAGTTTAACATTGCAAAATAAATAATGTAAATCTGTAATTATTGTTAACCTTTTTGTAATTCATTATAATTCAATGGATAGTTTGCATCAGTTAACGAAGTGAAGTAAGAACATTTTTAACGTGTTGACGAACCAAATATGAATAATTTTCCAGGTGCAAAAAAAAAAAAATGAATAAGAAAATATTACAGGCCACTGCATTAATAGAAGCAGTTAAGACAAACGTGGGGATGATCTGTAGCAATTTTAATTCGACTAACTTTATTTCACACATTTCTTTAAAAATACGGATCGGGTGTGAATCCAAGGTTGTCCCTAAAACTTGCTTGCAACTTGAAACCTTTGCTATTAGTGTGGCTGCTGTCATTAACTAGCTGTCTTCCTTGTAGTCTATAAGTACGAAATTAAGGTCGGCTGTGAGCAGATAGCCCTTGTATAGCTTTGCTCGAAAATTTGAAACAAACAAAATTAAAAGATAATGAATTAAGTATTTGAAAATAACTAAATAATGAAAACTTTACTTTTCGTTTGCGTCTTATTATATTTATAATACTTTAAACGGTGTCTTATTGAAAATTCTAATGTTTGGTTACTCTTTTGAGATCAACGAGTCAATTATATTGCGAATTAGCATATTTTGTTGTTTGGAAATGCCTTTATTTCTCAATTTTATTAAACACCTACAACGCCTGGCATGGACTGGTGGTTAGTGCGCTCGACTCGTAATCTGCGGATCGCGTATTCGAATCCCAGTCACCGTAATGCTCGTCCTTTAAGCCGTGAGGACATTATAACGTGACTGTCAACCCTACTACTCGTCGACAAATTAGTATCCCAAGAGTTGGCGGTGGGTGGCGTAGACTGGCTGCGTTCCCTCTAGTCTATCACTGCTAACTTAGGAACGGCTAGCGCAAATAGCTCTCCTGTAGCTTTGCGCGAAATTCTAAACAAACCTAATACAACTACAATATATAATCCACAGTCTTGAACACTAATCGTTTGATGTAGTTTCTAGAAATATCTAAGGATTTATCGAATTTCAAATTACTTCTTACACAGTTATCATGCTATTTAAAGTATTTAATTGGCTATAACCTTCCCAAGCGGACTTGTTCCTTGTTACCATTCAAATTATTTCACTAACAAAAAAAAAATAAAAAATAAAAAATCTCCGATAAGAAAAGAATTCACAGTTTCTAAGTGTTGCAGAAGAACTTGAACCCCAACATGAAATTTACTATGGTAGTATGTAGGCTCTTTTGCCCAACAAAAATAAGAGCCTAGCTAGATAAATGGATAGATATTTTTTATTTTAGGGTGGACATGGATATTGACTGATTTCTACTAGATGCGCATTGAGTTTGTTAAAAAACAGTTAAAAACAATTATGTTGTGTAGACACTACAAATATATCTTATCACAGGTAGAAATATATCTAGTCTAGGAGGAGGTATATAATCTTTAAATCTGCTACAACTCACTAATGCAATAAACTTTTCAACTTTCTATAAGAAAACACATTGATTTTTACTTTGTTATAAAGTGTTGTAGCTTTTACGCAAATGAAGCTTGAAAATTTACCAACGACACCACGCTTATTTTCAAGTAAACCCATTAATTTAATTGAATGTGACTGTCAACATTAAATAGCTAGACGCTAAACTCTTGATGGATGCAATAATTTATAAATTTCCAATGCATTAGTCGATCCTCTGCTTGAAAGGTACGAAACGGTGCAACATTATTCTAAACTCTACTGAAAAACTACAGTATCAAGATATCTTAAAACCAGCTTCGATAGAACATTATTATGCTAGCAACTAAATACCTTGTAATTTTTTATCTTATTTTAAAATTTGGTATGGATAATACGAATGTAAACTGTTAATCTTATTTTACCCTAAAATTAAAGAAGCTAAAAAGGAGCTCAAAACTTTAATTTAATTATGTTACTTTTTTTTTACAAACTCGGGAAATACTTCTTATGTAAGTTTTAATATTTTATTTTTTACAGGTCGTGTGTTTTATGCCATTTTTTTAGATATTATGTTTTTATATACCAGTGAATTAACTGATGATTTTGTTTCTTATATCACACACATAAGCTATATCTACTTTTATGAATAATAACATTCAAATTCGAAAGTTAATGATTCTTATTCTTCATATACACTATAAAGACCAATATTTATTTCAAATGTAGACGCTCTGTAATAAAGTGGATTTACATATTTTCAATAGCATGTTAAGGACAATATATCAAGTTACATGTTCTTTACTTTAAGTGGCATAAATCTTGTACAACGTTTTGAAAATAGCAGAAAAGCTATATCTTTAAAACAACTAACTCATTTTTTGATTCTGGAATAAAAACAATTTCATAAAGTATGCACATCGTATTTAGTTCATTTTAAGTACTCTCAACCACAGAAACTTAAGTCCTTTAAAATTGGTATTAACGTTTCATTTCAATTAATAATGTTTTCTTATTGCAGTGGTTCTTTTCTAAAAAAACATATTTCTGACAATCAGTTATTTTTATCTTTGACAAAATTCCAAGAAAGGTAAGTAGCAATATAAATCAAAAAGCTATGTATTAAATCGAATTCCTGAAATGATTTCATTGGCTTATTTATTTTAAATTTCTTTCGTTTTTTATTTGCAGTAAAACACTACAATATACCTGACTGCCACCTAGCGGGATAATTAATCACTCACGAGTATGAAAAAAAACGACTAAGTTGCTATTGCTGAAGTTTATATGTAATAAATTAAATTTAGGAAACTGGGCGGATATTTAAGAAAAAAATATCAAAATAATGAGAATATTTAACTGCAATGTAAAATAATTATAATCAAAGATATCCTTTCAAAATGAAACTGTCAAGAACAATTAAAGGAAATACTAAATAGTTAAAATCTACATTATAGTTAGTAAACCTTGATATATATAAAATCATACTAACGAATAGAAATATAAAGTAGTGCGGTTTCCATGGTTTCACCAATCCCTTCTTTCTTTCATTGTCGGTTTAACAGGAACTTATGTTGATGTTCTGTTATATTAGATTAATTGAAGTCGTTCTAAACTGTATCATAAGTAAACATTGCAAATTATAATTCAAACAGCGCATTGGATTGATTTTATCAAAGCTCCAAGATGGTTAGAGTCAAGGAAGTGTGTTTACGAACTTAATTTTCCTTTAACAATGCGCGTTTCCCTTTTCTTTCTACAATAAAAAAAACGAAGTAACCTTTTTATCTTAAAACACTGATAAGACAATATTTAAATTTATCAAAACCTGACGAGAATTTAAAATATTAAATACAGCTTTGAGGAAAGCACTAGTGTACTTTTAACTTAGTGAAAAAAATATTACGGCTGTTTAACATCTCTTGATTTAACTGAAATAGAAGTAACGCTTTAGGTGTGTGTTATATATTTATTTCATTGCAGTCTTGTAGCAATGAAATACCTGTTTATGATTAATACTGTTTGTATAAAAATGAAATTGTAATTTCTAATATTGAAATCTTACTTATTTATTTATTTTTTTGCTTCTTTGGAAAAATGTGTCTTTTTTCACTTAATATTTCAAACTGAAGTTCAGAGTTTAATCTCCATTTATATTTTGAAATATGTTAGCTATATTATATACAAGCGACATATAAAATTACAGATATCAGACATAAATGTATTACAATTCTAAGATTGTGTTTTCTTGAAACAAACTTGACAACTAAGGAACTAAAGAGACATAAGAAATAAAACAAGGTTTTTAAATGTAAATGTTTTGAATTACTCACTTTCCTGGGCTGACACTATCTCCGTACTAAGTAGAACAATAAAAGCTAAACAAGGGTTTTCGATTTTTGTTACTGTTCACCATTACTTTGAAAATGCTTAACATATAAATTTGAAAATGCTTTGAAAATGCTACAAATACAAGATATAATTATAAAATAATGGTAGAATGAAGGATTAACTTTTTAACTAAGACGATTCTGGTGTTTATTTTGTGTAATTTTTTTTTGAAAATATACATGTCAAACGCTCAATTAAATTTCAAATAATATACATACTTTGCTTCTGAAAAATCAGTTGATTTAAAGTTAAGTTAATTCTGTTGTTTATATACCCAAGGATCGCAGATGTTCCAAAGACTACAGAAACGAAATACTTTGCATATGTAAAACACACATAATGAACATTGAAAAAGAAAGATGAGTTTAGTTTAAGTGAAATCAATTAATAGTAGGGCTCTAATAATTCCATTACGCATAGGGGGTGAGAGACAATAAACATGGAAGATTTGGGTTGTCTGTATCTTGTGAAACAAATAATAAGTGTAAACAAACTAATATAACAAACAGTGATTGCAGATATGTTGGACAGTAACAGTTTAACACACACACACGTGCCCCCCAGTAGCACAGCGGCATGTCTGCGGACTCACAACGCTAGAAACCGGGTTTCGATAATCGTGGTGGGCAGATCACGGATAGTCTATTGTGTAGCTTTGTGCTTAATTTCAAACAAACTCACACACATATAAACAACTAAATAAAAAGCTAATTCCTAGTGAGGCGCAGATAGCCTTGCTGCTTTGCGCCATAAAACACCAATCAACCAGCCAACCAACCAATTCCTAGTGACTGACCAGAAGCCTAAAGTCATTTAATCCAATACTAAACATTTTATTCTAAACATTCACATTTCAATTACTTCTACGAATGACATGAACTATTACATGTGAAATTAGTAAAAAAAATGACAGATGGTTTGTAAAACATTCAACAGTATCTAATTTTATAAATAAAGTGACAAATTATTGCCGTTTATTTGAAAGTAATTTAACAATAATAATTGTCTACAACCCTAAGTTAGCTTCACTGTTTTTAAGTGGACTTTGTTAACATTTTGTATAATTTTACAGTTGTAAAGGAAACAGATGATATCTTATAATATACGAGGCCTTTTCGTAAACTTAATTATACTTATTATATTTTAATTCTCTTTGGTTTGTTATTTTAAAATATATTGTAATAAAACATGTACTTTGACAACGATGTTGCTAAACAAGTTTAAATAACAATATATTACACATAAAATATCAGTATTTGATAGCCAAAATAACTAAGAACAAATAAATCTAAGGTTGGTATTCCTCTACTCTGTGTAAGTCGACAATACCTCAACACATATATCATATCACAACTACTGTTTGGTTATCACGGCTATATGTATTATATATTAATGGTGATTTTAAAGGTGATTTTTCTCTAAAAGTCTAAGTTCTTTATTTTATCCCCTTTGCACTTTTGCTACTTGTACATATATATATATATGTATACGCAAACATAACTGACTTATTATATAATATGTTAAACATTCAAGGTATCTATTTTACTAAAAAACAAAGAAACTAATAAAAATTAATTTTGCTTAGTGTAACCTCGTATCAACCAAATTATAATATCATTATATTTATTTTTTAACCTTCTTTTCGGATGTTGTTATTCCGATACTTTTGAATTACATTTTTGGTTCAAGAGGGTGTTTAGATGTAGGTCCAAGTGCTTCTCAGAAGTGTCGTTGTTGTGTTAGCAGTTCGTTATCAGCTGTTCATTTATAATTCAGTTAAACAGCTGAAAATTATCAGAGATAAAAAAAAATCTAAAGAAAAGCTACAAGGTGAATTAAGTAGTACCTAAATGTTTTTGTGACATTTTAGTTTTAAAATATACTTTTCTGATAAGATTTATTTCCAATGTTTCTCAATTTTGTTGATGAAACGGTTTTGTCCATGTTCAAGGATCGATCGATAAAATATATGTGTAGGGATTCTATCAACTGGCTTGTAAAGTCTTGCCCAAAACTGTTCTATATTGATGCTATTGTCTACATGCATGGAGTAGTTATTGAGTAAATGCTCGAGTAGTAGCAGAGAAGGTAGCATATGATCGGACAAACATGCACAAGTTGTTATGCTGGTCTGTATAAGTTGTTTTGGAGCTAAAATACACATACGCACCTGTTTTGTATAAAAGGGTGTGCTTTTGGTATAATCTTTTTCGAAACAGATGAACGCTTTGTTCAGACAATTTCTCTGTACTTGATGTAGATTCATGTCTCGTCACGTGCCAGAAGTTACAGGGCGTCAAATTGTTCGATTTCCAGAAATGATATGAAGCAAATAGACATTGCCAGAACAGTAGGGTACCCCAGTGTATTGTATCCGGAATCCTGAAACGTCATCGGACTACAGGAAACGTTGTTCAAAGAAAGTCTACTTGTAGAATCCAAAAAAATATCCAGCCTGAGATGACCATGCTTTGATCAGGTCAACACGTCAACAGGAATGGCAAGAACGCATTCATTCCGGGGTATCCAGGAGAACAGTGAATCGGAGGCTGACCAATCAAGGTTATTTTACAAGATGGGTTGTCTTCAAACCGATATTAACCAGAATTCACCATCGTCACCGTGTTACTTGGGCAATACAGCATGCCAACTTATAGTTAGGACACTGGGAACCTGTCATCATTTCAGATGAGTCCTGTTTCCAGCTTGTTAAAGTTGATGGTAGGATTCGTGTTCGTCGTTTACCTAGCAAACAGATGAGGAAAGATTGTCTTTGCCACAAGGAACACACAGAAATGTTTGAGCAGCTATTCATCGTGGTGGAAAAAGTGCACTTCATATTCTTCAAGGAAACGTCAATGGCGCCTCCTACAGGCATTCTATGGAAACGATATTTCTGCCATATGCTAGGCCAAGGTGTGGCAATAAATTCGTTTTCAAGGACAACAATGTCACTGCCCAAGATTGCCGTGGCTAGCAAAATATTCATATTGTAATCTCTTTGAGAACTGTTAGGCAGAACTGAGCCGGAAAATTGCTAACCGCGATCGTAAATCAGCTACTGTAACTGAGTTGTAGCGCCTTCTAGTAACAATTTGGGATGAAATCACGGTGTATTACATCAGTAACCTCATCGACAGCATGTCACGACGCCTTGTGGTGGTTATTAGAATACGAGAAGAACCAAACAAGTACTGAATGTTTAATATGAACTGGCATGGGGTTACAGACGCTATATATAACAATTTTATATTATATTTTGTCATTGCATATGTTTTGGTAAGGTTTTGTTGTGATAGGTGAAATACTGAATTACACATTTTTCTACAGGTTTCTGATAGAATTATTTTTGTAGTCGTTTAATATAACATGCATTTCCCAGTTTTACAACGCTAAGTGTGTTTGTATTTCATCTTAATAATAATGATCTTACTTGTTACAATATATGAAAATATTTTGGCCAAGAATGTAGAATAAACAGTCGATCTGACTATTATTTAAAAAAATAGTTTACGCTATGAATGTGTTGGATAGATAAAGTTGTTAGATAATTGAAAATAGCTACACAATATCGTAAGAAGAAAAATATTAAAACATTTAAAGAAGCATATATATAACATGTTCTTAGTACCGAATTTACACTTATCTATAACAACAATGATTAGGATGTTAAAATTCTGAAACAAAACTAAATCTAAAACAGTCAATAGTATCAATCGAAACCAACAAACTTAAGAAAAACAAAATCACCGTACTGGTAATAAAGGTGCGAAATGAAAATACCTGTAAAATGCAGACACACAAATAAAACATCTGGAATATATTTATCCCGAATGTTTGTTGATGTGTACGCTGTACCTGATATAGATGCAGTATAAGATCGTATTCAAAACCTTACTTTATCAATCTACCACTACGAAATGCTCTACGTAACTTTACTGACAGGTTTATTTTGCTTAGTAAAAGGTGTTGAGAGAGTGTGACAAAGGTAGAGTGACAGAAGAAATGATAAACACGACCGCCGAATTTAAATGAGAAACTGATACAAATATGCAAAATACCTTAGAAGATAATGTGGATACTAGAGTTATTGTCATACAAGAACACGTACAGAGTTTCCTGAAGAATACACTTAAAGGGAGTAGAACAGGCAACATGATTCATGTTAAGTGTTCAGTCAATACCATGGATATTAGACTTGCAGCTACATTTACTGCTGTACCGATAGATTCGAGTGAAGAAATTCAGAGTAAATATTGCAAAGGAGATAAGAGTTTTTTGTTTTTGGAACTTGATAGACAAAATATGTGGCTCTTTGTTAAACAGTTATCAAGAAATTCAGAACATAGTTACTTATTTTACCGTAACCATTCTGTTTGGAGCGGTAACGTATTCCTTGAACTATTTCAGTTTTCACAGCTATATGTTCCTAAAAATGTATTATACCACCGGAAACATTTCATCCGACTGTAATCACATCTTCAGTTTTGAGGCTAAAATTCCACTTTTAGTTTCTTAACTCATACAGTGCCTAACAGATAATCATGGGAAAGTGCAGCGAAAAGCAAATCAAGTAGGATTTGAGATTATTCTCTTTATGAATAGATGAAATTATGAACAGGTAGATAATCAGCCTGTTTCTAAAGTGAAAAGTACCTCAATAAAGTAAACTTAATTTAACACAAAAAAGTCGTAACAGTTGCCAGTCATTAAGCCTGCTCTTAAACCGGTTTTGAAACTAGTGGTGTTGGAAGAAGATATTGCAAGCTAAATTCAGGAATAGAATGAAGAAGAACGAAATAAGTTCTTACACTATTTGTTTAAAATGTGTACTGTCTCGCTACACTGTACTATCAATGAGGGCTTTACATGTCATTGGTTTTTAGTGGCGTAGATTAAGTCATTCATACCGCTCAGAATAAAGACACAGCGCTATATTTTGATAGAAATTGTTCAGGTTGGGTGTTGAGCTGATACTCATCAATAATACTTATATACACATCAACCTGCTCAAGATATGAAAAGGTTAGAAAAGCGGCGTTATCTCGCCTCTTAACATGATGGTTGGTAATTTTACAAAACAAAAAGACACATAATAACGTATATGAAAGTTATTTGTGTTAACATTAGATTTGTAATAATTAAAAACAAAGAAGTTATGACTTAAATTCCTAAGACAGACAATTGTATAACGGACCTATAAATCCCACAAAAACATAGAAATTATTAGTGATGTAACTGACAAACTCCAGTCAGGTACTGTTGGTCATCTGAAACTGAGGAGAAAAGCTCAGATTGCGTTTATACAATTTCCAATTGTATAAGAAATATGCAAATTCAGTAAATCATTACAAATATGGATTGAACAAAACAAGAAAACAATGTTGCAAGTTACTTAATAATGGGTCTACAGCTAACAAATCTTGTCTAGACACCATCTTCAAGGATGGGAAATTGCCTCCTCTCGATGAATCAGACAACAAGTGGTAATAACTATCTAGTGAATCAAAAGCTAAAGATGGATCTTGTAGTTGCATGTTTTTCTGTACAAGGTAACATGTCAGTGAGATAAAAGGGGTGGTGGAATTTAAGGGAGATGTGATGAAAAGGTTACTGTTCACTATGTTTCAGTTGTTAAAACAGAAGATGAACTTCTTTAAGCAACTTAATAATACCAAACAGATAGTAGATATAAAATAAAAAATATGTTGATCCAGAATCTTGTCCTTTATGATTGATAATTGACATAAATAAAATTTTTCTAAGAGCTTCAGAATTTACAAACGGTTTCAACCAAGATAAAGAATTGGCATAAATTTGTGAAGTGTAACGTATAAAAGTTTGTTACATAAAGAAAACAGGTATCACATTCTTCAAAGGTCCAAACATTTAATTAACGTTAAATAGAAAAAAAGCATTTAAGGATGTCGAAAATCTGAGACGATAAGAAATGATATAAACCCATTATCTCAATGAAAGGTAAAAATAGAATAACTTAATTTTTTGTGTGGGCTACTAAAAACTTAATTTTAGATGATCACTTGCCTTTTTTCAATGGTTTATTTTACCCTTAATGCTCTGTCTGGCTGTATTTCGTTTTGAAACTTAGATCTGAAGAATGGGCATTGTTAACTAGATGATCATATAAAAGAAGAAAGATAGAACACACAGACACACACACACACAGACATATATATATATAGCTAGTAACAGACACTGCAGGTTTGTTAACCTGCTACTTGAATTAGACAATTCTTTATAAACTTTTGAAAAATTAATGAGGTGTATTTTAGAAAGATTATTTTTCACATATACACAGCTCATGGAAAACTTTCAGCAATGCTGGAAAGAAGCTTAAGCAAATTTTATAATGTTTACATTATCTTACTGTCTTATGAGATTATTTTCTAACATAATCCATCCTTTTTCAAGATGATATTGAAACCACATAACCCCTAATAGATGGAATTTAGTATTCATTGCTCTCGAAAAAGCCTTACCTAAAATACGTTGTTAGGAATGTCTAGTATTAGGTTAAACAAATATTCTAGAGATTTTAAAATGAGTTATTTTTCTTGAGTACGGGTATAATTTGGCTTATGATCCTGAGGGTTTATATAGGAGAGATTATGGTACTGTTAGTATAGTCATATTTATAAAAATAGCTAAAAACACGAGTATCCAACAGCCAAAATATATGACTTGAGAACTGGTAATAGACACATAAACCATTATGATTATAATTACACTATCATTGTGTTTGACGTAGCTTATCATAGCCTTAATTTCTTGGGATATTTAATCATACAGAGCTCAAATATAATTATTATAGATTTATCTATAGTAATTAATTTTGTTTAGTTATTAATTAATATTAACTTGAATATTTTCCCTACTAAATATTAATTCAGTTTTTCGTGGCGACTTATACACTGGCACAAATGGTGTATTATTTTCATAATAATTATTATTCCTTTTGGTCATTATATTTCTGTCTGTGTATACATATTTCTCACAAAATCTTATCCTCCAAAGAGTGAAAAATAAATTCCTGATAATTATTTTATTCCTTCAACAGTGATAATTTTAGAAATTAATTAATTCAACTTTAATTGGAATATTATCAGAAATCATTACTTTTTTCAGATGCAAAATTTCCACCTTTATTAAAATAACCCACATTTGTAAAATACATTTACTCAGAAAAGTATTAAATCTTCCAAACGAACAAATTTTATTTTGAAGCTATATGAATAAAGATAACTTACTTTTTGCTAATTACAGACAAAATAACTGAAACTTGATATGCAAAAAATATGCCAACTAGAATAATTGTGGATTAAAAGCCAGGATGTTTAAATACCAAAAATGTATACTATGAATTAGATGAAAGTGAACATTTCTGAAAGTGACAAAACATTTATGATAATCTGTTTAATCCAAAGATGATTATAAATTACTTTGACGATGCATAGTTAAGATAACTGTGAGCGCCATTAACTAAGTAAAACGTTAAAAGCTAGTTGCCAAAGCTTGTTGGAGAAGAAAGTTTCAAGAAATCTGAATCTTATTCATTTATGATATGAGTAGATTTTTTCTTTGACCACCTAAGTTCGTATAACATGTGAAACAAATAGAATATATTTTCAACACAAGAAATGACTACAGGAAAATTTAATAAACACTAGGTTTATACTTGTATGCTCATACAGAAGTTGAACCCTATAAGCTCTGTAAACAAAGCTGAAAATGCAGTGCAAAAATCTTTGTTTGGTATAATAAAGACGGTACGTAATTAGAATTAGATACATATATATTTTTATGTATAGAATTTTCTATTAGGTTTTTTGGAGAGAGATGGCTCACAGCAGACTTCTGATAGGACCTGAAGACTTACTAAAACGCTTAGACATTTGCTGTACTTACTTTCACAGTACTTCCTATACACAAAGCAGAAGTTCCACTTCTTCCCGAGAAACGAAAACAAGTATCACAGTAAAACTTTTACACTAACGTTTAGTCTCCTCAAATTGTTGAACTTTAACACAGAGATAAGACGATATGGTAGCCATTAAACGCTAGGCTCGCACTAAACTTCACGAACAGAATAAGAAATCTTTATTGTCTATCAATCTCACACGTTATCTAATCTTCCGAGTGATCCTGTATGCAATCTCTTTCCAATCACTACTTACCCAATCACTATTAAATTTGTTGACAAGTTTACCTATATAAACTCATGTTTTTTAACACAGATTGTTTTTTCTCAATAATCTCGACCAGAAAGCGTTATTCTCGCGTTTATAAGATCCAAGCTTAATATTTAAAGCAAGTTAGACAAAGACTATAATCATAAACTATATAGTAATAATGCCTGCCGTCCAATAAAATATTGATATTCATTAGTATTACAAAACAGCACTATATTTTATAACATTATTAGAAGAATAACATTTTGGAAAGCATTTTACTGTTTAAAGTATGCCTTGCCATATTCCAATAAAATTACGTTAAAGCCTAAGTGGTGGGTTAAACGTTAGAAACACTGCGCTTTTAAATATAAGACCTTCAGAACATAAGATATGCAATTACTTCTATTTTGTATTAGATTTATTTTTTAAATATGGATACCTTTCTAATAGAATTGATTACTAAAATGTCTATGGAAAAATGTGTATGTTATACAACGCGTGTTACAGCCCTTTTAAAAATACAATAGAAAATTATTTAAATTCAGCAAATATAGTTGAAGAATTTATCATCGTTTCAAATCATTAAACAGTGAAAATTGTACAATGTGCACGTATAAATGTGAGATAGATATAATAAGTTTGATATTATATTTATATGAAATAATATATATATGATATTTTTGTAAATATATTATATTATTTTAACACATTTAAAATGGTTTAAATATTTAATTTTTCCTGGTATTTCAGTACACGCTTATGAGATGAGACGTATATTTTTTGTATAAGTAGTATCCGATTTATGACGCATACTCCAAGAATAATCATAGTTTTTGAAGCAATATTTCTTTTTTTGAGAAACACCGAAGGGAAACTTCAAACGCAAATACATGTTATTGCACTTTTAATACACATTTTAAAATCTTAATTGTACTTTTAAACCATCACTGGGTCGTAAAATCTACACACTTTTACAGATTTGGAAACGTATTCATGAAATGAAGCTTGAAGAGATCGTATAAGTTAATGGTAAACACACGGAAATTCGGTTACTGGAATATATGTTATTAGAATGAATTAAGCTCTTTAATTTTTATAACAGAACGTACCGCATGTTTTCCTGTCTCCCCAAGCATAATTTTAACGATAATTAACTGTCATTTGGAATACCGATAGATGTGATTTCCTTATGTTTCATGTTTTTTGCTGGATCCTTTAGTTTTTGAATCATTTTCTATTTACATGTCTGTTTTCGCCCTTTTAAGCGATTTTAGAACAACACGATTTGCTATCCAAATAAAAGTAAACAATTTTTTAATAAAAACCTATATATATAAATATATATATATTTTCATTCTACAATGAATATTGTAGAAACTACATACACATAATTGAGTCTTACGGTTGCCCAATCACGTGAAGACAGAAGCGACTGCAAACAATGTTAACGACAGTGGCCAAGTTGGTCTCCTGCCGAACTACACTTTATTACATAGTGATTTACGGTACTTGGTTTCTAAAGTAAAACTCTTTATGACTTCATGTTATTAC
The DNA here is from genome assembly GCF_000517525.1 of Limulus polyphemus. NCBI lineage: Eukaryota > Metazoa > Arthropoda > Merostomata > Xiphosura > Limulidae > Limulus > Limulus polyphemus. The sequence continues at coordinate 828,466 of NW_013665641.1, read as the reverse complement.
AATACAAATTTTATTTATGGGACAAAATCCAGCAAATCCGATCGGCCCCAGCTGACCAGAGTGTTCGGAGGGACAGATTTCTTATATAAATCATCACTGGGCTGGAGCTAAACCACAGGGAAGGTTAAGCTACATGGCTACAAATGTCCAGACATGATCAACTTTGGCCCTAAATCAAAACTGGTAAATTTAATCTCGCCAGCGAACAAAGTTTCACCCTATTAATCTTTAATAGTGCTAAGGAATTAGATCTCTTGTTTCCACTTTTTTTGCTAGTTAAATACTGCTGAAAGTTTTACCATAACATTCGAAAACTAGATCTTATTTACCGTAGTTACAATCCGAATCCAATAGAACAGCATCACTCAAACAAGTTCAGTGACTTTTATGGTAAAATTATGACGAAACACCGGTAAAGGATTAAATATAATATTAAGTATTCCTATCTTAATTTAGGCTATCCATGTTGTTATTTTAAAAAGTGTATATTAGCATCAGAACTAACTATTCTGTTTGGGCTGTAATCGATAAAGCCTTTTGCTTACTAACACAATTCATTAGGTCAGTAAAGTCGCATAATATAAAGTTTTACTTGAAATACTGAGTTAATCAGTAGTTTAAGATAAACTGTAATGAGAACAACGCGACTCAACTAAGACTTCGTGACTTAATGACTGAACCGGACTGAAAACTGTTATTGGGCGAAATGGAGCAGCCGGTAGTGGTGTTCAAAACGTAAAGTTTCGTTGGAATGATATCATACACTCTTCTTGCAGGGCATTAGTATACATAAGGAAAACAAACACACAGGATATGTTAAAGAACTTCTGAGAAACGTTCTCAAAACACACACAAGAAAATACCTTGAAGTTAAACATAAGTTTTAGTGTGGTGCTCTATCACAAATGTTACTTTTAAATGAATCTTGAGTTATCAACTAATATCAATCCGATATCACTAAACTATCTTTATTTACCGATCTTTTCTGAACCCCACTTCGATACATAGTCGAACGACTTAACGTAGAATTCAGTTTCCCCATCAGTCCACAGTTCTCACAAAGGTAGTGGCCTGTGATGTCCCGCCGCCATCCAGGTGACGCAATCAGGCTGCCACAGTTCACGCACTCCTTACTGTCAGAGTAACAGTCCACAAGATCTGTAAAAAAGAAATACATAACTATGTAATCGTTCTCGGTGTGTATGCACTTTAAAGAAGTTGGTAATATTCAGAACACTGCAAGAACTCCTCGTCAATATTTTAAAGTCGAGGCACACGATTATTAACAAGTTCTTCCCCGTTGATTTGTGTAAACACAGTTACTTATTCTAAATAAACATTTTTAAAAACGCAGCATAGCTTTCCCATTTCCACTAACAAACTAGTGAGAACCTGAAAACTACATAATTAGAAATATTCTGTATTAGTTTGCATTTTACAAGACAAATATATCTAGAAAATAACTGCTATGTTTGCTTTGAATATTTCATTGTTTCAGTAGGACATATGATGGTTAGTCATAACCTTCCGCCAAGCACGATATTGCAAAGCTTAGAATGATTATTCTTATAATATAATATCCTTCTGATTTTTCTATAAAAATGTTCTGAACCAGAAAATGACTGAAGTTGACTTGATTGACTTGAAACTTTTTGAGAAACTGGTAGAATTTATAGCTAGTACACCATTTCGAAAATAGTGAAATTTATCGCACATGTATTTAAAAGTGTAAGTAGTTTATTCATAAGTAAGGTGTAGAAGATATGATTATAATATAACATCCTTCTGATTATTCTATACAAATTTTCTGAGACAGTAATTCTTATACCTCACAGTGTACAGAAATAGCTAAATCTTATAATTAATTTTATGAATTCTAAAACGAATCTATAGATATTTTTTGATATTCCCATTTTCTGTAGCAAGGAAAACAGAACGTCACTTTTCCGTGTCTTCAGTTGGATTTTTGAACACGCTATTCGAGAGTCTTTTGGAATATTTCTATATTAGTATTGATGTCCAAGTGCTCGTATAAAAGTCGGTAATTATATATTCATGAAAAAATATGTTTGATGATGAAGAGATGCGAAGCAGAATCATTAGGTTAAATCATGTGTTAAATAATTCGCATTTCAAGTGTTTCGGTGTATTTCTCTAGCATCAAGTTATTTCGGGAAATTTTAGTACTGAACAATTCGATTCTATACAAAATGACTTTTTAGTATGAGGCAAAAAACCCTGGCCAATTTGTATGTGAGATATATTAAAACAAGAAGCTCCAGTTATTCCATTCTTTATTCTTGTCAAAAAGCAAAAATGAATCGCTAGTTACAAGTACATTACAAAACAATGGTTCTAATAAAGACATTCTTTGAAATGAGCAAGGCTGGACGTTTTCTACAAGGATCGTGCTGGAATGTGGATCCGTGGGTCCGTGTCCCATTGACGCAAAATTGCGCTTGGAACTTTGGGGTCATGAGTGCGTTATAAAAGTGGCGGTCAAATCCTGCTATTCGGTTACAGTAGTTCAAAAGTTGCCTGTGTCGTCTGCTGTTGACTAATTGTTTTCCCTCTAGTCTATCACTCAAAATGAGAGATGGCTTGAGTAGCATTATGCGAAATTTAACAAAACAAATAATCTACAGTTTGTCATTTGACAATTATGACAGCTGGAGTAAATAGTCCTTGCATGGCTTTAGGTGAATATCCGAAACAAACAAACTCGAAATGAGTAACGAAGATTTATTACTTATTAAAGATAATTTACATCGTCACAGGAAATCTCTATTAAACAATTCACAAATCCCACGTGGGAAGTAAATCAACTCACACAAGCGAAAAATATACGTTTCATGACCATTTACATAAGATAATCCTGTAAGTAAACAACTGTTTAAAGCAGTGAGATGACCTTTCGCTTCACTTGATGGACTTGAAACTTTCTGAGAAACCTGGTAAAATTCATAGCTAGTACACCATTCCAGGAATAGTGGAATTTATCACTCAGATATTTAAGAGTATCAGTAGTTTCTTTATAAATAAGGTGTAGAAGATATGTTACGCATATAAGTCATAAGGTAAAAGGAAAAAGCAATTCGCAAATGTAACAGCTTCCGAAAGACATAAAGTATTTAAAGGCAATATTTTTGCAAGCGTAAGCTAAAGTTTTAAATAGCTTCAATTCAATTTTTATAATCATTGTGCAAAATGTATGTATATATTACTATGGGTTCACTTCACAAGCACACAGTAACTTTGGTCAGGATCAATGATAATCTAACCCATACATTTTAGTTTTCGTTTGCGTTTTAACACCTGCCACACGAGCCAGCCCAACATCTTTTAGTATTAAGCCTAGGATGGTCATTCCAGACACCGGTTATTTAGGGTCATTTCGATGAATGAAGCCCGGTACAACTTTTAGAACGGAAAAAAACTAATTGTAAATGAAAATATGACATGATGAAATATATATGGATTATACTATGATGGTACCATAAGAGGCATTATACCATTTTTCTTATAATTACTCTTCATTGCAGAAATGACATTTTTAATTTGAGAATCACTTGGAAAATCATCTTGTAATGCATCGTGCATCTGCTTCAACTTCAACACTGCATCTATTGACTTTAGTGTGCCGTTCGCTTCACAAAATATTGAAATTAATGATTTCTTAGATCTTCTTATACATGATTCCAGTCGACATTTTTTTAAGATAATGATACTATTGTGCCCGTTTTTTTATGTTTCGCTGTCAATTATCGAATCTTCGATTCAGCTGGAATGTCATATCAGTTAGGATATTTCCGAATAAGTTCTTCCCTCATCCGACTTGGACCCACTCTTTAACTTAATCGCTAAACGTAAACCATCACATTCACAAACACATCTAGAACATTTCAAGCATGTTTCATTCCTACATCGTTTAACTTTACATTTACAAGTTAACTTCTCCACGTTGCTTCTCATGGTCTCGGGTCTGGTCCAGCGACCTAGACCTCGAAAATAGTGCCAAACGTCTTCTTTTTATCTTATAAATACAACACAAACCTTTCCGGAATTACTCTTTTTTTTTTTATCCACATCAAAATACCGGGCTGTCTCGTGTAGCAGGTGTTAATATCAATGCAACTAAAAGAAACTGATTTGAAATTTAGGATAATCCATAAATGATCTTTTTCTAATAGTATCGTAATTATAAATATCCAGCAAAAACTAATCTAAGCTGTGTCCACAGTGTGTTCGACCATTTAGCAATAATTTGAGTGCTTTTTTCTGTTCTTTCGAAAAAAAATCAATACTGTATCTTCCAGATACAAACGTATTGCAACTTCATATTCATACCTAAGAAACAGTATAACTTAGACAGATATCTTTTAATTCGTTTGTAAAACTTTTTAGAATCATTTCAGTAATTCGCTTTCATAAACATGAAGAGAATATTCCCCCCAAAGCGTTTTTATGTCTTATACATTAACATGTAGATCGCAGTTTATTTTATCTTAAGGTTTATTTCCTGCAAACCTAAGTTCTAAATTTCATTAATTTTTTAATCATTCTTAAGGTAGTTGAGCAATAAATATTATATCACTTTCAATATATATATAAACTTAGAGCTAAGGTTATCTTATAATTTTTTCTTCCTTTTTATTGGTTCATTTCCTCTTTAATAAATTTTTCAAAGCATATTAGCGTACGTATTTTATCTTTAAACTGAGAGCCTAACTGAAAAAGTTATCACTGTAAAACTAAACATGTTGAATTGTCCTCAGCTTTGGACATTTTAGGAAAACACAAGCATCGCTCATTTGAAGCTGTCTGGTATTGAACTTAATAAACTACCTTGTTCTAAAAAAAAAAAAAATTAGTGCATCTATTACAGCCAAGCCCGAAAACGTAGGAACATCTTGCATTACCAGTTAAGATTACAAACTGATTCGTAATATTTATAGCATTAGTTTTAAGTTTAGTATACCATGATAACAAATGTTAATAATAAAACTGCAAAACAGCAACCATTTGTATATGTTTTTGTTTGTTTGTCAGTATTTCTATTTGCATGTATTTTACTTCCTTTTGGCTGTTTATGTCTGTAGCTATGCCAGTATATATTCAGTGAATTATAATCGGACAACTAGAGTATTATTTAGACAGTATTTATCTGATAACAAACAAGTTTGTCAGCTAAACGACAGATTATGCTGTCTATTATTGTTTATTTAGTAAGGATTCAGTTTTTATCAAAGCATGTCATTGAATGTAATAATCTCGTTTGAAGCAGCAGCTAATATTCCATCTAACCTAAAGCTTGTCTGACAACATTATTTTTAGACATATAAAATCACATAATTATAAATACAAAATACCTTCTTAGTATCTTAACTGAAGTAGATTATTCCTATTTATCAACTACATATATGTATAACTGATTTTTAACGTCATTAACCTATTCTTCTCGTGCTCACCAAGACAAGTTGAATCAGATTACATTTTTTAAAATAATGGTTTTTCAGCAATTACTTCGTTATTGTTAAGCATTTACACACTATATTTCTTTGTTTAACTTTCGTCTATATTTAATATGTCCACATGTTAATTGGATGCTATTAAGTATGTTTCAGGTGATTCAAAACACAACCTTGAACTAGGATTGTATGTAAAAACCTTTCTTTTTTAGGACTGAATGTTTAACTTTTGCGAATGATATCTGTTTCTGTGCTGTGTAAAAATTAATTTATTGATCTGGTATATCGACCAACAATTGCAGTTTTTATTTTGCAGAAGTCTGCACAATTAATAAAATAGTGTATGTATATATGATCTTCCATGCTTGTAGCACTTTTCTTTATCATTCATCATAAATGTAACTTGGAAAAATATATGCTTGCTTGATACTTAGAAATAAATTGTACCTTGTTAATTAGGCTGCAAAATCAGATAGAATCAACTATTATATTTTGTTACACCAAATTACCTTGGAGTACGAACGAATATCACTGAAGCCAGGATCTGAATATCGAGTAGGATTCTCCAAGAGCTAGAAAAAAAGCTGTTGTTTGTGTTTGAGGTACGAAAATGGTATATATATGAACTAAATTCACACTTTCTTTAAACGGATCCTAATATTGCTTAACACGTGTACATTATTTTGCATAGAAAATCCGATTAGACTGTATTATCAATATATAATGGAACGGATTTTGTCCGAAAAAGTTTTGGACAAGGAAATGAAACTTTTGTATAAACAATATATATATTTATAGTAAAGTATTACATAAAGATACAAAGATCAAAAATTTGTAAAACATTAATATCGCTAAAATATCATCATCGTATTGCATTTCTCAAGCATTTTAGTTCAGAATAAAGATATAGATATATTTTATGCCATACTTCTCTGAAGACAGAATTAGCCTTCTCTTCAGAAATTGCTTCTAAATTGATAAATAAGTTACAAAAATATTAGAAAAAAAAAGTCTTTGATATCTCTCAAGACCCAAATCAAAGAAAATGTGTCTAGTAACTGAAAAAATGCAGACAAATATAACCAGCGGAAAATGTTTTTGAAACATGATTTTGAAATAGATTACAAAGTTAACTAAATATGAAATCAATTCTTCCATCACGTAATTCACTCGATTATAAACTAGATGTGATGCTATAAAATTAAAACAAGGTGCTAGATAGGTAGATAAGCCTATAAAACTATTTTAAGTATACAAATCACAGCACGTACCAATTGTCCATTATAAAAGACCCTAAGGATCAACTTATGTAACCAGAATTATTATAAAGATAAGTATTACAAAAATGTTTGAACAAAAAGGCATTACATCATGTGGTCTGTGTTAAATGATAATGACAGAAAAATGTGAAGAACTTTTCAAAAAAGCATTTAAGTTAGACTAATAGTTGAAACGTTTGTGTTAAAGTATTGCTTTTCTTTTGTTAAAGTACGAAACAGGTTAGTTGCAATATAAGCAACCACTGCATTATAATATGACATTCATCCGTTTATTTGGTTAAGAGTGATGCTGTTGCTTTGTTCCCAGCAGCTATAAGTTAGAGATTACTAAGCCTGAACCTTGAGGTTTGACCTGAACTTTAAATCGCATAAGATGTCATTCAGGTTGAAAATACCAAATGCTAACGGTAGCTTGTTTCTGAACACTTTCACGGTACTAAAAGAGATTCATAGACACATCTTTCAGTAATGATTATTGAATGTATTAAAGCTAACTAGGTTTTGACTTTATATCTCCTTAGATTTACTTTACTTTATCATCGTATTGTCAGAGAAGGTTTTTCAACCATGTGACAATATTTTCACATTATTGAATGGTTAACTTATATTTTTAGTATGTTTTTAATATATATATATATATATATAGTAAGATTTGGGCAATTGGTTAGGCGGCAAATTAGGTGCTGAATATCTTCGTAAGTAAATGTGTTTTTACTAATCTCTTCTTAACATATAGTCTTACAGAATTATTGTAATAAAATAGTTTTATTAACTGACAAAATATCAGGAGTATAGACCCCTTTCCTTGATTTTTATTTGAATGGAGTTTAAATGTGACGACGATGAAGGTGGCGGCATGGGTGAAGGAATCCTTTTCGAACGAAGTTTTCTGAATTCGTTGAAATTGAGAAAAGAATTGCTCTTATACGTGTGTTATCTATAAAACTCACTCCGTTCGCCGCGTTTCGCGCACTAACTGCATTCCTTCTAACTATATTTTATGTTTCTAGTAAACATGTTCAGCACCCAGAAGCAGATTGCTCATGTGCGCTTCGGCTTCTTAGAGCTTTTTATATATATTTGTGTAGAGTAAAATACACAATACCGTGTATTTTAGCCTATTTCACGATGTTGGAATAACATATTAGTAGAAAGATTAGGATATTAGTTTTGACACTCAAATCGTGATCTGCAGATCGCGAGATCGAACCCCTCACCGGACATGCTAGCCCTTTCAGCTGTGAGGACTTTATAATGTATCGGTCAATCCCACTATTCGTTAGTACTGAGTAACCCAAGGGTTGGCAGTGTGTAGTGTTGTCTTACTGCCTTCACTCTATATAGTATATCACTTCAAAATTAGGAACAGCTAGCGCAGATAGTCCTCTAGTAGCTTTGTTCGAAAGTAAACAAACAAGCTAGTTCATTTTCATTCCTACAGAGTAATTGGAATATCTATTTACAAAAGTTTGTTTTTCTCGTTAGTCCAGTTTATATTAATTTCTTTCTAACGAAATTAATAAATTAACTATAGTATTTTTACTCTCAGTACTCAAAATACACATTGCTTAATATGTAACTAAACTGTAATGACATCTACGTTAACAAATGTAGCTAATCTTTTATTATACATATGTTGTTAGATAACTTTTAGCCTACGTAATGGCACCTAGGCAGTAACTCCTGTAGTCTCGCCTTGTGTGTGATTCTGCTCAAATTAGGAGTCTCGCACAAATCGTAACTCGAATTTGATTTGATAAATTTGGCTTTCAGACTTGCATAATGTAACCTACATTGGGTCAAGCTAAAAAGGGAGCCTTCTTCTTGAGAGTTTTCAGACATGATTTCTTTCGTAGGAAGGCACAAAAATGATGTTTTATTGACTTATAAAAGCATTGTATTTACACCTAAGGATGCTCAGCCATTGATCGTTACTTAAACACAAGAAACACTGGTGCTGCACCTGTGGTCATCTTAAGATTTACTTGTCACGACTAAATACTAAACCAATGTTTGATACTTTTCACTGTGATATAGGTCCAGCTTATCTCTCTTTGGTTAACTTGTGTTCAGGGTTACTGACGAGGAGTGGAATTCTCTGAAACTAGTATGACCCAATAACACACGTTGATCAAAACCTAGATTAAACTGGACCTCCCTTGAAATTAGACTTCGAGATTAAAAACTTTTCGGAATACTAAGTTTATTTATGTTACAACTAAATACTCACAGATATACTTAATAGAATGGTTAAACATGCTTTGTCTAGTATAATGTGAAATGTAGTATTTTATTTGTTTTTTACTCGGATATATGCTACAAAATGGCAACGAATCCCTATCACCAGTAACGTAAATATTTATTATATATTCACTTATACATTTACATCTAACATGAAAAAATGTGAATTGTATGCAATCCTCTCTACCGACCTAAATAATAGTATACAATAATCTACTTCATCTACTATCCAAATAAGCGCAATCAGCTCTGGTATGTAGGCCCTCCACTTACATTTCTTTATTTCATTTACAACTCTACACTTCCTTGATATAATTTCACAGTAAACTGTAAGGCGAGGGTCTTTCTGATATAACAAGGTATTTAAGGAATCCTGGGTAAAGGAAAACATTTTGAACATTTCGCTTTCAAATAACGTTTTTTTATGTTTTTATCTAACTACTCCGAAGCCTATACAAACAGTATAATTTTGTCTTCAGTTTTAAGAAAAGTTGTTAGTGATAAAGAACGATATAGTTTTAATTTTATTAATTAGTTTAAAGATCAATCACAACTTAAAATATTCCTTTATTTCAGTAATGGAAGTAAGGTCACAACTTACATTCCTAACCTTATTTTGGATTTAAACATTCTGGAATAATGGACCTTTTTGAGAATGGCGAAAGCTTTAATATTTCAACCTAGATCGTAATCGTAGAATATAACAATATTGGGTTTAATAATAAGCTGACTAATAACAGGAATTTCCTTAAAAATACAGCATTTATACTAAGAATAATTTTTAACAACTTCCCGAGCTAAGATAATAAAGATGATGACCTTTAAATGGAAGTACGCCAAATGCTTAAGGGTTAAAGAACCTAAATAGTTTATCAATGAAGTTTAAAGCAGCTTATTGATAAGCAATATCATCACAATCACAATACATTTGTGGAACAGTATATGAGAATACTATGAACAACACTTTCGTTTGCAGTATAATCATACCTATGAAATACTTATATATTCATGACACTGAACAAAATCGAAACTTCTTACTTCAGGAGATATGTAGCGATTGATAACTCAAGCTTGTCGTAATGCCAATACTAACAACTTGTTTGTACTCATATACTAAATAATACGAAACTGAACTGCAATCTTTACAAACGAACAATACAAATATGAAGGCTAAACATTCAGAGGCATTACTACAGTTCAAGAGATGAAGGCAGTCACGTATAACCAAAGATTAGAACGACCACTCTCAAACTATGAGATTTAAGTCATTTCCAAACCTTACATTTGTTCCTTCTGTTTATTTGACGGGGAAATTATTCATATTATTCCTGGTTCAGTTAGTCAGGGAAGGATTCGTTCATTTTCATTCAATATGAAAAATAAAATATTGGAAAAATTTAAGTGTAATTCATCATAAAGTATGCGCGAACTAACCGTGCTACAAAATTCTAATTGTTAAATAAACTTTTGTGAATCTATTCTTTAAGCCATTTTCGCTAGAGTACACATAAAAATTAAACTAAGTCTTTTATGTTCCTTGAAGGCGAACAATATTTTTGTTTTGCAGTCGATAGCGACTTAGTTACTAGCGTGCCGGTCTATGGACCTTACGTAGATGCTGTTTACTAATTGCCTTCTCTTTTGTATATCAGTTCAAATTAGGGTCGTTTATCACAGATAGACCTTGAGTAGCTTTGTACATATGTACGAAAACAAACAAACATTATTCACCACGTCTCATAATTAGTTCAAATTATTTAAAATAAGTTTAACTATACACTTCAAAGTCGAAAACCTTTTCAATTTTTGAGAGCCTTTGTTTAATAAGATGCTGTACCACCGGAGCTTAATAAAGCAATGCACAATTTCAGCACAAAGACTTCCTTCCAAGATTGCTTGATCTTCCTTTATTTTTCTTCCTCTGAAACCCGGCACAATATACATAAGATTTCTGCTCCTTGTTTGTTTGTTTGTGGAATTTCGTGCAAAGCTATCTAAGGGCTATCTGAAATTATAGACTAGAGGAAAAGCTGCTAGTCAACACCACCCATCACCAATTCTTGGGCTACTCTTTACCAACGAATGGTGGAATTGACTGCACATTATAACACCCCCACGGCTGAAAAGTTCTGCAACGGGATGACCAGAAATGAAGATGAAGAAAAGTCAAAAGAAAACACTAATCTTCCAACTATTTTTGGAGATACTTAATAAGTTGCTTAGAGTTATTTGCTAAATTCGTTCATAAGACTACATTAGCAATATAAATACATATGTAATGATTACAGTTTTTCTGTATGATCCGCTAAGCATTATTTGTTTTTATCTTTGCGAAACACCTCCTCTTCCTCCTGCGATGTTAACACTGATAAGCTATACGTATCTCGCACGAGGGAAACTAACTCATCCGTCAACAAGATGGGTATCGAGATAACGAATACTGCTGACTACAGCGACGTTAGCCTTAAGAATGAGAAGATTCTTTTCTTTCGTAGATAACCAGTCTCTCATTTTATGGTTCAGGTTTACGAGGCAAAGGAGACACGCCATTTCTCGAACACTATCAATAAAGTATGGTCAGTCTTTCGTTCTATGTGCGAGTTTAGTGTCGAACGCTAATACAACCTGATTTATTAAGAAGGCATACCTACTAGCCCTGCAATAAAAAGTTTTTCGTTGCGAAACATTAAGTAATCGCCTAAGCTTATCCTCTTTTTTAAATGAACAAAGAATATAAAAATATAACCTTATCCATTCGATTTAGAAACGCCTTTTTCTGATTCAAATGACAACTATAAATGTCTGAGTAAAAGTAAAAATAAAATCACTGAAAAAGAAATTAAACTGTTTAATAAATTTTCTTAGCTATCGAACACTATAATTCTTAAGAACTTGTGCTAAAATTACTGATGATTTGTTAGGGAAAGTCAATGAAAAAATATTTGTAATCAAACCAATGGAAAAGAATATCTTACCACAATAATGTAATTCCAAACGTTAAAAGAGTACAGTACACTAAAGAACTTAACATTTAGTGGACTGAGAAATCATAGAGTAACATTGTTGACCTTCTCTTTCTAATAGTTTTTGTTTTTAGCTTATTACAGATTTTAACAAAACTTTCAAAAATTTGTGTTTTTAATGCTTTAAAAATCCCTAACTAAAAATCTATTTAGTCTTAGATATTAAAAATTTGTGTTTTTAATGCTTTAGAAATACCGAACTAAAAATCTACCTAGTCTTGGATACTGCGTTAATACTAATTTTAAAAATAATCATATTAGGATGGTAATTTTGGCTTCGTAGCCTTCATTAGGCTAACTCTAACAAAAACTTAAAGCAAATTTATTAGAAATATTATATTGGACCTAAAGGTACGCCCCCCAGTGGCACAGCGGAATGTCTGCGGACTTACAACGCTGGAAACCGGGTTTCAAAACCCGTGGTGGGCAAAGCACAGTTAACCCATTATGCAGCTTTGTCCTTAAATTCAATACAAACGAATCTAAAGGTACAATGCGTAAGCCATATGAATTACGTGTAAGCAAAACTTCATGCCAAAACAATCATCAGTTTCAGTTACCTATTTATGTTGTAGTAAGAGACCGCAAGTATGGGGTGTCACGTACTGAGCTGTAAAATTTGATAATATACACCTAATGAACTGTGCCTGTTGATTATAACGACTGTAAAAATTCTGGGCTAGCTTCAAGTCAGTCACTACTGATATATATATATTCCCCCACGTACAAGAAGAACTATGATTCTTGATAGCCTCTTTTGAATCCCTGAAGAAACAACCTAGTTGGTTATTTAGCTTTTGCTTACTGCACCAACAGTGAATACTTGAATGATACTCCTTTCCATTCTATTTCAACTTAACTACATTTTATTAAATTAAAAATCTGATAGAAAAGAGTACGAAAGTAACACTAAGTAACCATGATGGAAGCCATTTTTGCCTAATCTTTGGCAAACTGGCAACGTACGGTAAGGTGGGCGGAGAATGTCTGACTACCCAGAATATAAACAATGTAATATACAAAACTTAAAAGTTTCACCTGTCATCACTTGAGCTTAAAACTGACAAATTCTAATGATTTGTGGAAAAGTAAAAATAAAATAAAAATCATGACTTATGTTAACAATTAAACAGTTGAACTTTATTTGCACAAAGTCAATTTTTTTTTCATAAACATTTAATACTGATGAAGTCTAATAATACATCTAGTATACCAGCTGTGTCAAAATACCTTGTAACATAAGTAGTAACTTCAGTCATTTTAAGATCATAGACAGGGCAGGAGTTAACAATACATGTTAATGACACCGTTAAGATTTTATTACAGTTCATGGGAAAGCATGTGCCTCGTTCGTTTCATGTAAAGAAAGAGGAGTTTCATAGGATAAAATAAAGCTAATTTCGCTTTAATAATGTATATATCATGCGTTTTTGCTTATTTGTAGTATAAAATTCAGCATTAAATGTGCCCCCCCCCCAAAAAAAAATGTGAAGTATACTTTAGTGATAATATTATTTTTTCGTTATAGCAGATTAAATGTGTGACGGAACTGGTTGTTTATTGTATACATCAGACAAATATTTTAACGAAATACATATTCACGTTGATTCAACACAAAATAAAAATATATCATGCCTCTGAAACTTCGTCTACTTTAAAAAGAAATAGAGTTTACTTTTTGAACAATTAGCCTTGTTTTCTTTAATGGATCAGATAGTTCTATAGACAAGAAACGGACTGATTATCTTGGTGTTGTTATCGAATATTATAGAGGATGCATAAATTTATAGGTCTTCGGAAAGCATGTTTACTGTAGCTGTAAAATGTATACCAGTCTTTTTCTTTACAGGTTCAGGACATTTTACTTACCTGGTCATCATGAGTTCTCAGATGATCTTTAAGCGCCCAAACAAACTTACATTCATTAGAATGACATCATCTGGTTTGTAGTTCAATCTGTTGTTTCTAAAGTCTGATCAATTTTAACATTGAAAAAATACACGCAAGTGAGGTAAATAGACTTGCATAATTGACATTTAAACATAAAAAACCATAAAAAAAAATAGGCGGACAATCAGATCTTAATAATATTTGAAAAGCAGAAATATTACAGAGAGTAATCTGCTTTTAATCGACTAAGACATAGAATTTGTTTTGTTTGCTTGAATTTGTTGTAGCTTTCAAGTTCTGAAAACAAAAATCATGTTCAGCAAAAATATAATTTACCACGGCACCAACAGAAAACGTAATCTATAGTTGAAACAAAAATACTTTTTCATTACATAAAATCGTAATTCAAGAAAAACTCAGTAAATTAGTTTTCTTCTTATCGCTAAAGCTGTGCCACTTGTTGGAAGCGCATAAGAGATCCAGCTTCTTCACGGATGTACAAAGTTAGACTGGTTTCGTAAAATCTAGCTTCTTCACGGATGTACAAAGTTAGACTGGTTTCGTAAAATCCCGCTTCTTCACGGATGTACAAAGTTAGACTGGTTTCGTAAAATCCCGCTTCTTCACGGATGTACAAAGTTAGACTGGTTTTGTAAAATCCCACTTCTCTACAGCAGCTGATTTTCTCTCATTTCTGTAGTTGCAACTTGTTAATTTCTTTGACTAGCAACATAACCTTGTTACTCAAGTAAAAAATGGCAAGTCTAACTGTGAAATTCAAATTTTTATAATAGAAAAGTTCAAAATCATTAGATAATGTTAATTGTATATGTATTAAGATGAATGATTTGAAATGGTAAATGACACCCGAGATGGGGAATATTTTCTTTTCTAAAAGAAAAAAAAAAAATTCTAGTTAGGATTTTTTTTTCAAAATTTGTGAAACGAAATTGATCATTAAAGAATGTTACTTTTACAAATTTTTACAAGTCAGAGGTATTTCAGAAGAAAAATGGAACTCGTGACAACGATTTGTGCCAAAGAGCTGCTGTTCAATTAATGAACTACAGTCCATACTCGATCATATTAGTTGTTTGTTTGTTTGTTTTTAATTATGCACAAAGCTACACAAGGGCTATCTGTGCTCTGCCCACCACGAGTATCGAAACCCGGTTTCTAGCGTTGTAAGTCCGCAGACATACCGCTGTGCCACTGGGGGGCCGATCATATTAGGGTTTCCGATTTCTGGTATATACATATATGTGTAACACAGGCATGTATAAGTCATTTTTTTCTCTGAATAATCATTGTATATATTACAATTAAATGAATCTCAGTAATCCAATCAAAAATGCGCGAATCATACATAAATCATGATCCTTTAACAAATAATATTCAAAGTACATACAACAGAAAATGCATTTACACAGAAGAAAACAGAATAGATAGGTCGGTTATCCTTTGTTCTTCTATTACACAGACTTCAGCGTTTTTTAGATAAAGAATACTTTCAGTATTTCCGATCACTACACGTGTTCCTAAGGTCCCTGTAAGTCTGTTATAACTCAAGACACACTGGACGGCCCACCCTAATCTTCCTGTTATATGTTTTGAAGATAGGGCGGCTTACTTCTCACTTCAGCTGAGGTGAATACCGAGTAGGTTTTTTTTTTTTTGACAACAGTAATATAATAGAATCTTCCTTGTGCACGTTACATCATTACTTCAGTTTGGAAACAAAGCATATTACCAGTATCGTCATGTTCTAGGAATTTTACAAAATTTTCTACCATTGAATACTCATATATAGCATGTCACACTTCTATATTAAAGTTGAATGCAAAATCATGTACATGAAAAAAAAAAAATGTGCAAATAACACAAAATATTTGTGACAGATGTGAGATTATGATAAACTGTAGAGGAGGAATATATAATGAGTAAGTAAGATATTCATAGACTATTATATTTTTCTATATATATATATACATATAACTGTACAGGTGTTATAACCATTTAGTAGGACACTGTGTTTGAACATCTACAGAAGATACATGAAAGTAAATAATGTGGTGAAAGAAATATTACTACATTTATAACAAAAAGCAGCACAAAACCAAGGTAATATGTTCCATTAATGTTGGAGAATCTTGATTAACCATTATGACACAATTATATGTTTTCTTTTTGTTTTGTTTCCTATAGCTTACTGATCTTGGCCCTCCGATAGCTAAACAGCAACATTGCAGGCTTATAACCCTATAAATCGGGGTTCGATATCTGCGGTAGGCACAGCGCAGGTAGCGAACTTTGTAGTTTTGCACATAAAACAAATTAAAAAATACTAATCTAGTTTTGCTGCTGTGACTATCGTGTCTGGACTGTGAATCTGAGGGTTCATGGTTCTTGGCACTCCCCACTTTGGGGCTGGGTGCCTATAAAAGTGTTGGTTAAATCCAATTCTTCAGTCAGATAAGAGTAGCCCAACAGTTGGTAGTGGATGATGTTGATTAGCTGCCTTCACTCTATTCTATAAGTTCAAAATTAGGGATCACTCTGCGCAGATAGCCCTTGTGTAACGTTTTGCTAAATGTCGAAAGATTTGTTTTTCTTGTAAGTTTAAAAATCTTCCACCAAGTTCTTTATAAAGGAGGCTAGTGCATTTGTAAACATAAAATGTAGTTAATGTACTTAATGTTTCATAATTGCATTTGAGTTTACTTTGTTCAGAGTGTGTGAAGATTTCGATTCCCTTTTTTTCGACAATCCAGGAACATCACAACTGAAATTGCAACTTTGGTGTAATAATCATCAATTTCCAAAACTGGAGGAATAAAATCTATGCAAACATATTTATATCGACGGAACAATATAGCTTCCACTTCTCTCTGGGATGAACATCAATTAACGACCCAAATTTAGGATTTTCATGGTTCGACATATAAAGTGTAATAATTTAACATCAACTGAGTCCCAACAGAAACCATTATCCGAAATTCTGAATAGAAACGCACAGCCAGTCTAGCGTTTGTTTTTCTCATGCAGAGAATAAAACCTGTAACTTCAAAATATAGATATAATTTCTATATCTTTTCAATTTTAAGTGCCCGAGTATTCTTAGGAAAAGTTGCTAATACTATAATGAGATATACAGAGGGTTGGATACTTAATATTAAAACGATTTTGAAAAACATATGTCAGAATTACATTTTGACATCGTTTGACGTGTCGTAGATAGTGTGATACCAAAAAAAAAAAAATACAATTTTTGGGGAAAATATATAACAGCCCTTTCCGACGCAAAATATACATATTCTCAGCGGTATTTAGAGTGAAGATTTAATAATTTCGAAGGCCAGAATATCCATCTACTTAAGAGCATTACAAAACAAAGAACCATCAGAAAGAAACCTGCAACAAGCCGCGATAAGAAAAGTGCAAAGTTTTGTAACAAGTGAGAATTCACCAATGCAAAGGTCAGTGGAAGAAGTCGTTTACTTATTCGAGGCAGCAATACGCAGCATTATCAAGAAGGATCTCTGTCTGAACACGAGGCCAACAAAGTATGAGCTCACTAAGATAAGGCTTACAGTCATACTTTTCGTTTAACTGTCGCATACCCCAAGCATCTGGAGAATGAAACGGGTATTATTGCTGTTCCACACAAAGGGCATACTAGTAAAGTCGCTATATAGATGTATCGCCTATGTATTTCTGTGCGATCGGACAGTTGAACTAGTTTGGAATACGTGGATTATGGAAAGCATATAGGAAGGAGTGATGTGCATTGGATAAGACAACCTTATGGCGAATCCTTGTGCGATGGATACTACGCTGCGTTGCTACTGTTTTGATCCACGGTCGTCAGAGAGCATAATCGGACGTGGCGACTTGGATTGTAACGACATGGTGAGGCTCCAAGATCATTTAATATAACGCACTCTATTCTCTATACGTTTTGATAGCTGCTATTAATGCATATCATCATATCCAAATACTTAAAAATAAAAATATATATTGAGCCATATATTTAAAATAATTCTGCAGACTATGAATATTAAAATACTCAAAAAATTGAACTGAAGATTTATGTGATTAATTATACGTATGGATAATTAAGAGACCGGAGAATAACTGTATATTTTAACATATGGAGCTATCTAGAATGAAGAAATATAATATCCTTGTGATAAAGGTCGGCGTTGAATGTGTTTGAAAAAGAGCTATTTGTATATATTTTTACTTTAACTTATCGCGTTCTTATTGTAATATATCAAACCATATCGACTGAATTTGGTTCGCTAAGTGGTCAAAAATCACAAATTTTCTCTGAGTAATATGTATTTAACTTTCCAAACTAAACGTCACCTCACGGATATCAAAACCCCGTTTGATCACATTATCATCACCAGTTGAGACAACGGAAGCAATTCTACCAACGGAGTTAAAAAACCGGGTTTCGATACCTGTGGTGAGCACAGCATAAGTAGCCTGTTGTGTAGCTTGTGCTTAACTACAAACAAACAAACTATTTACTTCGATTGAGGTACTTTATAGTCAATCCAGAAACCAGACTATCACAATGTGGTTATTTTGGTGGTAAATACACTTGAAATGTAGCACACGAAGAAACTACGTGAACACAAATTTTTATAGTTTAGAATATTTTCTCATACATTTTGCTGATATAAGAACACACACACACACCAAAAAAAAAAAAACGTTGCTTTAACCATGTGTATAAAAAATCGACTAATAATTCATTTTTCATATCTAAGTGAATGAATACTAGTATTGGTTGTTAAGTACGTTTTAAAACTATTTGGTATAGATTTATCTATCAGATAATATGATTGTTATACTATTTATATGTATATACTTGTTGATGTTTGTGTGTATATAGCTATTTAAGAACTGGTATGTCTTAGACCTAACCTTGATGTGTTGTTAAGCAAGCATCAAAAAGGACTAGATTCATATTCCTGTAAAATATTTATTGATCACGTGGTTAGCTGATAAATAGGCTGAAATAATTACATATTTATATTCTGTACTCTCTATTTTCAAAAATAATCCAAAATACACCCTTACATAGATAAGTGAGATATGATATTATATAAATAATTTTGACCAACTTTTAAGCTGTTTTATAATAACACACATTTCAGTAATCTTTGTATTGATGTTGTTCTACACAAAAATGTATATCCAAAAACTGTTATTATTTTTAATGCGAATTGTATTTAGTAGTATCATGTCCTTCACTTATGTATTAAAAACCAAAGGGACTGTATTTTATAGTGTGGTGAAAACCGACAAAAAAGAAACAATGTTACAATAATCAAGGAGATCATTCAACCCACAGTATATCAATAATCAAGGAGATCATTCAACCCACAGTATATCAATAATCAAGGAGATCATTCAACCCACAGTATATCAAGTCTAACTGCAAAGTCTAATGGGGATCTATATAGAGTGGGAATGTATTCCTAACGAAATATCGCATTACGACTATAAATATTTAAACACTTTATTCACATTGGATCGATACAGTTTTCAAATTAGAAAAATGCGTAGAAACATTTGCTGTATATTCTTACTGAAAGCCAACATATATTTAGTGTAAAGTGCTTAAAACTATACTTTCAGCCCTTTGGTGATATTTTATCACACACTTTAATTTAAAACCTGCTTATCTTATGTCTAATATAACGTCCGAGTATGGAAAAAAATGTACGACAGAATGAAAGTATAATTTATATATACACATGAGCTAAAATAGCAGCTACGATGCTAAGAACTTATCGCAAAAAAACTAAAATTAAAATACGTTGCTGCTAGGTGGTTTCGTCAAACCTGTTTTTTATTAGACTTTGCACAAGTCTTTATCGCTAGCAAAGGTTATTATTCTGTAAAAATACTAGCATTTGTTGACAGAGTTCGCTTAGTTAGTTGCCTACCGTATGTATATTAGCTATATGCATGATTAGGCTCTTCATTAAATATGAAGCCTAAACTACTATTCGATTCCTCATTTATCACTGAGTTATACAGGTTTTGTCGTGTCTCTTCTGTCGTAAATGTACCTATTAATCACCTTAGGTACGTCTATAAACAATTGTATCCAACGAATGGACGTTTAAAGGTATCCGAATAATGATATATGTTCCACTAGGAATCGTAATGAATTAAGTGCTTATCAATTTATAATTATTTCCCTCTGAACTAATTAAAAACACTATATGAGCTTAAATTCTGGTAACATGGCATTGCAACTTTGATCGTCTACGAAATTTATAATACTGAACCATTAAGTTTTCAACCATTTTTATCTAAAGGCATATTTCCATCGTGCTTTATAAGACTCGCTTGTGTCATTCTGCATATATGTCTGTAAGTTTAATATAAAATCATTCTTTACCAAGTAACCAAAGTTGGTATTTAACAACGTGGAAAGCTTTTGTTTCATTACACATAATTATCACCGAAAAATGGCTAAAATCATTATTACAATAAACATATATTGCCTGGCTGGATGCCTTCTATAAAACAGCCTGTTTGTTGTTAAGCACAAAACTGTTCATTGAGCTATTTGTGCCGTACCAACTATGTAACTAAGTTGAACGTTATAAGCTCTCAAGCTTAAGACTGACACACCGAGGGGCCTATAAATTCGAGATAAATTTTGAGATTACAAATTCATAGTTAAGAACTAGAAGGTTTCTCGGACCTTTAAATTTTGTAATTTTTTTGTTATGTTAGTGGTTACTTAAACTTCAAGTGTGATTTTAACACATTCTATCTATGCATTGAATGATGGAAGAAATACAAACACGATTCCAAAATGAAGGCCAGTTATTAAAGTAACGAAACACAATACAGACATTTAACACAAGTAAAAAATCATGTAGGTCATAAGAAGTGCACGTACTTCTTATTTATTTTATTTTGTGACATAATTTACACATTTTCAAACACCACCAAGGAAGATCTGCCAAAAACAGGTTTGTTTTTGCAGGTTTTTTATGCTTCAACTAGTTTCATACATTGTTCTTATATAAAGATACTTATTGAGGTTTGACTGCATGAAATTTCAACTGGTGAAAACATGAGGTATTTTCTAAAGGATAACATTATAAAAAGTTTTTATTTTACTTGAAGTTAGAATCATATGTTGCTAAAGCTGCTTAACTAAGATGACACTGGATCTTAGTGATACTGAAATTTCTATTGCCTGTTATACTGAAATAAAATCCGTTCAACGATTTTCAATTTGGTTCCTCTTTCCAAAAGTAGCTGCGACATCAATACTCCTGATAGCAAACGTCATCACAACCATTTATTTTTTTATCCAATATCGTTGCACTATATAGATTTTTACTTCTTTAGTAATACGGTCATTATTAAAGCAAGTTTCAAGATTTCTTCTCACAAGCGTTATATGCCACGGATTCCATTAACGGTGTACTACTGTATGTGAAAGAGTAAAGGTGATAGGAACAGTTGGCACACAACGCCTAGTTTAATAGCTAAGTAAACATAATACAAACGTACTGTGCTCCATGTTACTACTATAGGCTCATATTCTATGAAACTTCCCAATTTTGTCACACAAGTAAATAAATACGGTGGCCACTTGAAGACTGTTTCTTCAAATATTTTTTATGTTGGGGCCTGGTGTGACTTAGTGGTCAGAGCACTCGACTCGCAATCTGCAGATCACGGAATCAAATCCCATCACTAACCACGTTCATCTCTTCAGTCGTGGAACCTGATAATATGACGGTCAATCCCACTATTTGTTGGTAAAGGGTAGTCCAAGAGTTAGTAGTGGATGGTGTTGACTAGCTGTCTTCCCTTTAGTCTATCATTTCTAAATTAGGGATGGCTGGTGCAGATAGCCTTCAGGTCACTTTGCGCGAAATTTAAGCAAACAAACAATTTTGATGGTGAAATTATTTACATTGGATCAGAGAAACTGCATACCAAGTGTAACAACAAATAGAAAATTAGTCACTGTTAATTCTTAAGGTTAAAGAGGGTCCGCTGTTTGTAGTTATAAAGATTGATATGCACATCGCTTTACATTTTACAGATATCAAAGACTATTATAAGAAACGTGAAAAGGCTTACGTTTTCTTCTGAAGAGCCTAATAAAATTGATTTTATTTAGTGAAGTCTTAGGACTAAAAGGAAACTGATCAGACAAAGAAAACAGAAAGTATGTATAGGGAAATATAAGTGCTAGTGGACGAGTGTTTTATGAAATCATTACTCTCAGCGATGCATTAATAGTTCCAGAAATGCAGAAAACCTTGCAATTTACTTCAGGATTCCAAACGAATACTTGTACACTAGTATACGCACGTAAAAGGTTTAGAAATGTAAAAATATCGGTGTGTATAAAATGAACCTTAATACTGTAACCGAAGAGACTACGAGATATTCATCCTCTCAGGGCTGGCATAGAAACGTGTTCAAAAATACCTTATAAAGTTAATTAAATCCTAAACTAATCGAATGTATTTGTTTGAGCTAAACGTGTACAGACATGTTAAAGGGCAACCAATAAAACTGAGACGTAGCATTAAAGTAATTGAGATTGAAGTAAGCAAAGTACGAACCAAATTCACCATGATAGTACTTAATATTCAAAAGTAAAAGTATTTTAATCAAATTGTTTTATTAAATAAGTGTAAAACTGACACAATATATTATCTAATTTCGTATTTAACAAATTCAATACAAGAGATCGCTTCAAAGGGGTTCCATCCTGTAATGCAAGTCTGAATCTTTCCTCAAATTCCTCCAAGTCCTACCTTTTTATCGAGCTATAGCTACAAAGTACTTGAGTGTCATTGTGTTGAATGATATTTAATCATAAAATCACTACACAATTGCTAGTATATCACAGTAGCTCAGGAAAAATAGGTTTAACTCTCTAGTTTAACTCGCATCATTTGGTTATTTTGATAAATTGATATTAATAATTCAGTTTATCGTTCAGTGTTGTGAACTTCAACAACTCCATGTGCATGTTTTATCTGCACAACTCAACTCCCTCCTCACAAAGTATAAACAACTATCAAATGTGTTGATACACACATAGTTTTAAGATCAAACTCAGGGTAGTTTTATTCTAAACGATGTCTAACAGGATAATTAGAGTAGCTTAAACAAGTTCAGAAAAAAAAATGTGTTTTTCAGAGAGTTTCTCAAAACATAATAATTTAGTTCAATAAAAATGCTATGCCTAACACAGCTTAAAAAAAAACGAAATATAGATAGACCGAAGACTTTCTTTATGTTTTGTGCACTTGAGATATAAGTTTAAGAGTTGTTGTTTTTAAAAACTAATAGATGCTTTTTAATTAATTCCTGCCGAATAAAAAAAACATTAAATTTACTAGGGATACAAATTCAGTCTACCAAGCTGCAGAACTTTTGGTAAGGCTTTACTTTTTTAATTCATAATAGTGAATGATCCTACCGATATCGTGGGTGTTCCACTACAAACTTCTTATAAAAACTTTGGAAATACTCTCTAAACCTGATTGAAGTGACTGATGAATTTGTAGAGATAAATCCGGGACAAAAAATAATAACACTGTTTAGAAAGTTTTAATGAACACGTGTCCTTCTCATTCTTTAAATACAGATCATGTTTCTCGCTACACAAAGTTTAGCCACCCTGTCTGTATAGTTACGTTAAGACTCGCGATAATATAAATCAAAATATTTACTCATCACAACACGTGCATTACATTTTGTGTGTGTATTACTTTCAAAGTTTGGGGGAATGACAGATTTAAAGGCATTAAACAGTAGTAAGTTAAACGAAATTTATGGAGATGTATCAAAATATAATAAAAGATAAAATATTAAAAACATTGTATAAAATACTAGATGTTTAGTATTTCATAATCATTGATAACTTGTGTTAAATAATTATGTTTTTTGTGTTAAGCGGCTACTTTGAAGTGGATACAGTTTGTTTCGTAAACGTACATGTATCTGTGAAACAGTAAACATTTTAGAAAATAAGATATTAAAAACACTGTAGATAACGATCACATATTAGCTTGAAGAAGAAATATAAGTTTTAACATTTTACAGACACAGAGCTTATCATATATACCTCATAATATATGGTTTGATCGTGTGACATGCAAATGTTTATTTTACAGAACAAACTTATAACTTCTCGGAATTATACATTTTAAATTGCAATAAAACTGACACTCATTCTGTACGACAGATATATACACAGTTATAGATACCAGAATGTCCCTACTTAAAAATGCAGTAAACAAATACATTAGAATTTTAATTTCCTTAGAATAAAACAACAATTAAAGTAAAATTCATTTTAACTGTAACTCTAGTACTGCTTTAATACCAGTTATATTAAATTCAAATTTATCCCAGGTTTGGATTTGTTTCACGGCGAGCGAAGGCGAATATATAGAGAAAGTATATCTTGACCTATGTTGATATAATATGTTATAATGACAAAAAAAGGTACAATATTATCTTCTGTTAAATGCATCTCCTGTGTAAATAACTTATTCACGCTTGATAAGAAATAAGAGGTTGGAAATACATATACTTCATAATTCGAAAGTCAACATTTAACTATACATACATACGAAAACCTTATTCCCCTATTACCTAATAAGTTCACAGAAATATTGTACTTGTCTCATTATCTCATATATCACCACATACTTTACAATATAATATTATCTTTCAATCACAATAGCCTATATTAACGTAAATCATTTTATTATATACGAGTGTCTAGTAAACATGCCTAAACAGTAAATGTTTTATGTGTGGTTGATGTACAATATATATAGCAATATAAATCTAGTTCTATTATCATAAAATTTGTGGTTAGTCAATAGTATATTACTTATTATATAAAGCGTCATTCAATAGTCTTTAAACAGTAAGACACTTCACCTATGGTGGCCATAGTGCTCGTGCATGGAGCGTATAAGCAGTGAAACTATTGCGAATTGAAAACATCTATCATGACATTGGTATACACTGGTATGGAAGTTTCTAACATGGTTTCAAAATAACTATAAAAGGCAAGATGTAAGTTTACAACGTTTTCTTTTTAAGATAAAGAAGGTGAAATAAGAATTATAACGTGTTAAAGTGAATCATACGACAATCAGTATGTTTGGTGACAAGAACAACGTGACACTTTTCATTTTTGCTCGATGTCTTGTAACACGTGAGTTGAAGAATACATTAAAACAAACCAGGTGCCATGGTTCTGTATATCTCCACCACATGTGATTGTACGTTTGTAATATTAAACTGGTAAAGTTATTTTTTATATTTATGGGAAAGCTACTAAGGTTATCAACCGGCGTACCCAATTTTAAACTACTGACCAGAGAGAGAGCAGACCTACCACCCATCATCCATAATATGGAACTGAATGTCACTCTTATAATGCACTCACAGCTTAAAGTACGAGGAAGATTTTGTAGTATCGCACAGATTTTAACCCAGTTTACAAGCCAGAGCTCTAACCACGCGGTAAAAGAATAATATCTAAAATAATTAAAACTTTAAAGTATATATTTTTATTCCATATATATAAAATGATATTAACTTTCAACAACTGTGGTATATCGTCCTCTTTGTTACACTTGACAAATCTAATATTCCTAACACATATGACCTTTATTTTCAAAGTCAACATTGGGTGGCCGTTCTTTGAAGATAAGTTTATTAGAAAATTAGAGAGTTGTTGATTTTTTTGTCTGTTGTTTCTGTTCTGAATTTTAACATTGTAAATTATCAGAGACTAAACAATGAAATATTACTATTTTCTTCGGTTACAAATACACCAAGTTAAGTGCTGTCTGTGTAATGTCTCTCTGAAATATACATATGTTAATTATTACATAAGTTCCTAATAATCGCATGCTTACATCACTATAAGGCCTTTGCTGTATATATTATAAGGTTTTAAAGTTAAGTAAAATGTTGAGTTTCTCGGACTTTTACACAGAACACGATCTGTATTAAAAAATGGCTGCGTAATAACGTCACAACAATATTGATAAAACACAACCAAAGATTTATTTCAATATAAGGCCCACGACTTTAAGACCTTTGCATTTAGATGTTCCATGAGTCACTTGTTATACAGATCATAGCACTTTTGTGAATTTAGGCTAATTGATAAACTTTTATGTTAATTATGACCTGTGACTTACACCATGAAATAATGGCAAATGCTTTAAAATAGTACTACAACAAAATAACGGTGTTATCATGAAGTACACAGCCAAATGATAACTGCAACAAAGTGCATAAATATCTAATATTTTTGCTAAATCAGAAAGTAGTTTAAGTGTGTATGATGGCTGCTATCAAACGTTGAGTAACAGTAAAGTTTAAGAAGCTATATTATGAGTATAATATAATTGTTTAAACAATGCATTAAAAATAAAGTATAATGACCTTATTTTAAACAATATGTATACAAATCATGCGGGTTGCAACTAACCTGTTCCAAGTCTACGTCCCATGTTATCTGGGTATACCGCCGTGTGCTGTTGTATGCTGCTATCGCAGAGACCCCAGCTGCCAACCTCTGGCCGGAAGTAAGAGCCTGATAGCGATGTAATCCCGTTGTGCCGAGAGAAATCCGAGTGATCGGTCTGCGCTACGGCGAGAGGAGCAGCCATCGCTGAACTAGGCACTCCGTAGTTAGTCGCGAGTTGATAGTGATCGGTCGGTGGCCCAGGGGAGGTCCACATGGTTTGCCCGGTCGCCTGGGTTGGCTGGACGTTCATGTACTGGACGGGCAACATGGTCACAGCAGTAGGTGTAGAGGGATACATTGTCGGAGTCAGGTTCGAAGCGTAGGGCTCACCGTGAGCGCCGTAGCTGAATCCTACAGAGGAAGGGCCAAACTTACTCCCCATTTGTAAGACGTCTCGGGTAACATAGGGCTGCGAAGAACCATAGGTAGGACTACTGGCTGCGCTATAGGCCACTGGAGCCATGCTGGTAAAGGGACTGACCATCGCCAAACTGGACTCTCCGCCAGCGCTGCTTAAAGTCTGGTACTGCAGCTCGCGTTCTCCGCCACCAGGGAGCGCATCAGTGCCGTCTAGAGGCAGTGTTGTAGAGACGGCTACGGCAATAGGGGGCGGAGGCCCAACAGGCACCACGGTAACTGTCGAAAACTGATTGGCTGATTCCGGCTGATTGGCGTCTGGAATCGGAGAGACGGCAGAAGAATAGATGAGCGGTGGAGGTGGCGGGGCTGGACTGACCGTAGGGGTGTGCCCGTGTGTACTTGACTGAAGCTCTTTGGACTCAGCCAGACCTTGTTCTTGACCAGTGTTGTCCATGTCCGCTAAACGTAAAAAACTCAAATATTTTATTCCAGCCAAATAACTTCGTGAAATATGTATATAAGATATATTCCTCAGCTATACGAAAAACTGCTAAGAATGTTATTGTTGTATTATACAAGAACAAAAATGACTCTATTTTTGATAGGAAAAACTCAAATATACATTTATATACAATGAATTATGAAATTTAAAATGCATTATTATGTTTTCTATACGAATATATAAGCAAACAATTACTTTGAATTATTTCTTTGAACAATAACACAATCATTTACAGAGCATTTTTTACTGACTATAATTTACCATGATTCTTGTAAAAAATGAAAGAAAGCGTTAGATGTAATTGAAAATTATATTCAGATGAATATACATCATAAAGTCGAACTAGTAGTTATTCAGATCTTCTTGTACAGTAGGCAGACGGGAAATCATAAACTCTGAAATAACAAGTATTTATGAACATAACATGCATTCGTCAAAATTAATCATTAAGACTAACGAATATCAAACATAGAAAATTCCTCTTAATCAGTGAAAGCTTTGTGTATGATTATATCAGCATTTCATTCCTAAGTAAAATATATTAAGAGGGACGTGAAAAATGATAATAACAACATAAAAGATGAACTCCAGGCAGAAAACTCCTATAAGTTTAAAAAATAACTAAATGTTTCAGAGTGTATTGGCAGTCTATATCCGCGCTAACATCCCTCTCGGTATTTATTTTTTACGTGTAAATCTGTTTATAAAGTTTTACAAAAGTAATTTCAATGTATTAAATTGAAACCACACAATAAACGCCAAAATTACTTGTGTTTGAATATTTTGTCCATTCATACACCAGAAGCATTATATTGTGATTTAAAGCAATTTTGTAGCAAATTAGACTATATTAGTGTTTAACTTATGAAGTACGAGCCCCCCAGTGACATAGCGGTATGTCTGCTGACTTAGAACGCTAGAAACCGGGGTTCGATACCCGTGGTGGGCAGAGCACAGATAGCTCTTGTGTAGCTTTGTGCATAATTAAAAACAAACATGAAGTACGAATAACTTTGATATTTGATTCTTCGAAATAAAGAGAGAATTATGTTTTATTAAATATTCAAGAAATAGTTCAGGAAAAGGTATGACGGATTAGATAAATAATCCGTCTTTTACAATTTAAAAACTCTGTAAATCAACGAAACATTTTTTTCCTTCCTTTCCTATGGGTCAGCGGTAACTCTGAGGACTTATAACGGTAAAAATCGTGTTTCTATAACTTTGTTGGGCAGAGAAAAAATAGCCCGTTGTGTAGCTTTGAGCTTAACAATAAATAAACATATTTTAAAGATCTCAGACATCATTGTCGTCATTATTAGATTGGAAATGTGCTTCTATATGAAGGCCGAAAATAATGTAACTTAGATTACATCAGTGTAGGTTATGTAGAATTCACTATAAGTTGTTAGACTATCGTAAACACGGGAAAATGCCTTGATAGTACCATTTAAGCTCTAATAACATGAAGTTCGTCGTTTATTTTACACACTTACGCTGTGATTGTTTTATGAGTAGAAAATGGCTTACAGCTTTATTTGACAAAATTGTTTATAGATTGAGGAGGAATTTCAATAGATAGGTCATGGTTCCTCATTTTTGGTGTTTTTTTTTCTTTGTTATAATAAATTAATACTCATATAAGTTGTTAACTTAATTATATACCTTGTCAAATTAATTTCTCACCCTGTTAAAGTGTAATGGTAACGTTGGTGTGCCACATGACTGATATCGTCGTAGGCTGGATTGAAATAACCAAAAAGTAACTTTTGTATTTTGAACAATCTTAGGATCTTTTGAAATGTATTTATGCATATTACGAAACGTGCAAATATTCCAGATTTATCTACTTTTCAGAAATCTCAAAACAACTCCAAAATTAAGCCTGAGAATAAGAAATGTTACAGTTACATAATCATGTTTCAAGATCTGCGAAATGTGAAATAATCTTGGTATAGTATTAGAAAAGATGTTTTGGTAGATATATAGTTCAATGGATATAACAGTAAAATGTGGTTGACATATTATTATACGCTTGTTTTATTTTCACTCGGAAATTCTTATTTTTAATACACAGGCATACATTGTTCAGTCTGTCAGTGCATGGATGGCTTTCTGAACAAGAAAAAACAATACATAAATCTCTCCTTGCGACCAAGATCATTGAGCAGTATTCGGTTTTCTAGTATAACTTGCACATTTACATTCTTATTTCGAATATTGTTATGCATCTACATAGCTTTCTATTTTACTAAAGATACCAGTGACTCAGCGATACGTCTGGAAGTTTATAACTCCAAAAATAAGGTTTTGATACCCACGATGGGCCAAGTACAGATAACCCACTGTGTAGTTTTGTGCTTAACAAAAAACAAACTAACTAGAGATACCACTTTTTTACAATGTGCATGCGTATATACTATTCTAATGTCCATGTTCATTTGGTACAAAAAAAAGATCCCAGTAACAAATACTAAACAAAACTTATTGTGCTTATAAAACATTGAGAAACAATTTAATGGAATCATTTGAAATGATCTATCATTTTATATAATGAGAAATTTGTTTTAATATTAAATCTTCTTCGTTTTATATACAACTGATTGATGCAATGAAAGTGAAAAGTAAATAATTCTGATTAAATAGCTCTGCGGTGGCTCAGCGGCAAGTCTATGGGCTAATAACGCTAAAAATCGAGTTTCAATAGTCGCGTTGGGCACAGCACAGATACCCAATTGTATAGCTTTGTGTTTAACAACAAACAAACTGATTGAAAACGAGTTTTCCTTGTTTAAAAAAAAAAGCTGTCTGTTTCTCTCTCTCTCTTTTTTTATCGGCACTTTTATCTTGAAATATCAAGAGTGAATTATTGTATCACAATTGAACGTGTGAAATACAGTGCAGGATTTCACCAGGTATTCTTTTACAGTATCCCTTCATATTGTTGAAAAACATTCTTACAGTGAATCTCGTAAGATATTGTTTACATTTACACCGAAGATGAAACTGTAGATTTACATTTAGGAATAGGTTTATTCTTAACTGTTATAAATACAAGTTAACTGCAGATGTATTTTTTCCCACATTCGTCTTAATTTCTTCATTGAGGTCCGAAATCAGAGGTGTGTAAAAATAGCATCTCAGATCTATCTTTTGTCTCCCGTAGATCAGCGTCCAATAAGCTTTTAGTTAAATACCAGAGCACATCAGTTGGGTTAGACGATCAGAGGCAAGAGATCCTACGACATGCTATTTACATCTTCAATATAGTACTTTATTTTGCTTATACATCTGCAGTTATCTACTTTTTTATATAACAATTTTTAGGTCTATTGGTTTTACCAATTCTTCGCCGTCTTTTACGATATTGTACTACATAAGTATGTATATTTTCATAGAAGCTTTGTCTCTCATCGTTCAGCCCAACTGATGAGTGCTAGTAATGAGCTAAAAGCTTACTGGGCAGTGACTTGTGCGAGACAGAATAGAGATTTGAAATGGTATTTATAATACATCTCTGATTTCAAGCCCAACTGGACAAATAAAGAGAACATCTGAAATTACTTGTTTTCTAATAATTTTTAGGCCTACTGATTTTCCAATATTTCGTCGACTTTTGGCGTTTAAACCGTAATTTTTTATTCTTAACTGTGATAATCAGCAAAACATCTTAAAACTAAGGTAAACATTTTAAAATGGAGTTTGAATATTGGTATTTTATTTATTTGATCTTTCTTTCTCAAGTGAACATAAAGAATATGTAGCAAACATCAATAATAAAAACACTGATATACAAGCACTTGCTGAATTAACGTTTTTATTATTCTCAAAATATTTCAGTGCAGGTAGTTCGCTACACTAAAAGTTTGAAACTTATATAATATCATCCATCTCTAATACAAATAAAAAAGCAGAGAGTAACTCATTAAATATCATGTTGAAAAGTTAAGTTCCCACTGTTTTTCTAATTTCATGATGCGACATTTTCAATCTTCTGCAGAGCTATAATCAATCCACCTTAATGTTGACTGCCAACAGAAGCAGTACTAAAAATCACCCAGCTTGTCGTTAGAGCCATTACTGCTTAGCACACAGTAACTGACAACTTTATTAACATTATGGTTATATTCTGAAGAAGGATTTAAACCCTCGATTTTGATTACGGAATGCATATTTTAGCCAACTATATTATACCCTCGACTTTCGCTTCACAAGGACGGAATTTAGCAAGACTCTTGTGCTTTTTTCTTTCTAACTTTATGAATTAAATTGTTTGATTTTCTGCAAATCTCAGATTATTTCATCTTTATTCCAGATGGCCAATGGACAAAAACATTGAACATTTTCCAACGTGCTACAACAAGCTCTACTACACGGCATGCGGTAATTGAAAGCCATCTCTTAATAACAATATTAGATATTTGTTTATTATTAAGAGCAAAGTTACACAATGAACTATCTGTGCTTTACCCATTGCGGGTATCGAAACACAATTTTTAGCGTTACAAAACCTTAGACCTACCGCTGAACCACAGGGGGACATTACGTTAAACATGCCTAGTACCTTACAGCAAAAAAAAGGAGAGTTTTTATAAATTAATTTTGCCTGCCAGATTTCTATTCGTGCGTACTGTTTTCTCTTATGTTGGGTCATAGTTATAATTAACCCTCAGTCAATGTGTTCTTCAAAAAAGATTATCATGCTTTTATGCATTAAAATGTATTTGAATATATTTTTTGAATCTCATACATATGCAAGGCGCCTTTTAGAGAAATATGTAGATTTAGACAGATAATTAATAACATTTATTTTAATTATACTGATGTTTCTTTTTTATTAATTTTGTGAAATTATAATGACATCAGGAAAAACGAAGATAATAATTGCACATAAAATAATGTCAACTACATATTTACATTTTCACCAAAAAAAATTTTTAGACGTACAAAAATCGAGCATTTCTTTCCAGAATTGCTGCTACTTTTTAGTTCTTTTCACTCCTTTGATTTTTATTTTGGAGAACTGAGAGTATGAAAACATATTCATTTGAGTACATAACTCTGAAAACATATTCTGTATAATGCTATCAAGTCATCAATGCATTCAAAAACAATCAACAATTCCTCGTCAATCAGCGCTCTTCTTTCAAACTCTTTATCTTCGATGTACGATTGAAGTGAGAGAACCAGAGATGAAATGTACTTTGTATGCGCATCCTCACCTGTCTGGTAAACCAAACACACAGCAGCTTCTGTAAAGAAAATCTTCATTATAGTGATTGCCTTACATTACATAATTTTTTATGCAGTTCCCCTATTTTGCAAACAGTTTCCGTGTAAATCAAACATTTTTCTTTTTAATTACAGGGTACGAGAAAACATGCACAACTATTATGTATATAAACATAATTTGATCGAACTTGAGTTAAGAACTGATCTGCTAAAATAACACTTTTTTATAAAAATGTTCGGTGTGTTAAATACTATATTGAATCCTAATTTTTTATATATAAGGCTTAAAATTTGAAGAAAGGTACTTAATGAATTTATATTTTGAATTACAAAAACTAATCTCCTTATGCTATTAGCATCGTTCTTTTATTCAGTTATTATTTTAATCATCTATGCATTTTTTAAATTTTAAGTAATACATAAAATCTTCTAAATTCTTGTTACATTAACTAGCAGGTAAATTACACTTAAAGAAATAACTGCAATAAAGTTTATCTAAAAGTTGTTTCACAAAATCGCAAGGTTATGTCACAAACATATCTAAAAAATGTAAATAACTATTTTTAATTTCCTCATAATGACAAGTCTTTTGTAAGAGTTTCATTTTTGCCAATTCGCTATTTGAATTTTTTTCTTTAAATAAAAGAGACAAAGACGTATTGTCTCACTTTCAAATAACTCACTTCTCTTCGCTATGGTTTATTGTTTCTATTAGAATCGATCTTGGAAATACCCATGGTTATGCTTCATATATATATATATATGTTTGTTTGTTTGTATTTGAATTTCGCGCTAAGCTACACGAGGGCTATCTGCGCTAGCCGTCCCTTATTT
>NW_013665641.1:783794-794059 GCF_000517525.1 Limulus polyphemus | reverse complement strand
AGTGGGATTGACCGTCACATTATAACGCCCCACGGCTGAAAGAGCAAGCATGTTTGGTGGGACGGGGATTCGAACCCGCGACATGCAGTTTGCGAGTCGAGCACCCTAACTCCTGGCCATGCCGGGCCTCTTCATATATATGGAAATAAAATGATTCAAGGTGTGAAAACAAAGCGCATAACTTTTTACATTTTACTTCATTTTCATGTTGCTGTTTCAGCGCAAAGCTACACAATGGGCTGTTTGTGCTCTATCATGAGGATTTATTTCATTTTCACTGCTACAGTTAAATACCAATAAATTTAACATTTTATTAGGCTTTTATATTAACGATTAATAATATGTTAACTGAATAAAACACATCTTAATTAATTAATCGATGTCCCCAAAATATCTACATATTTGATACCAACAATTATGACTAGAGGATTTCAATTGCTTTTGTGTTGATCTGGAATGTTATAATCACTTGATTTAACTTTCCAGGCATTTGAAAACTAATAATGTGATTTACCTTTAAAACAGAAAAATAAAGAGCGTAAGTACAAAATGTTAGTAACAGTTCTCAATCCACTTCGTCAGTTATTTTTGAAAAATTCGCTTTTTCTGCAAATTTGCGTACATTCTTAACAATTATTACGTTAGTGTTTGAAATAAAGCTTAGCTTAATCACTCGTTGATAACTCTTAGAAAGTGAACTATAGATGATAGGTATTGAGCAATTGTGGTTCTTGTCTTTTACTGCTGTCGACATCGAAAAACATATTACGTCTTCTACAAATATTTACAAAATTACGATTTTATGCATCTGTAAACTTAAAAATGCTTATAACAATATATAAGGTGAATACAAGCTAAACTGTTTCGAATGTATAAAGAGTTTTCGATGAGTTTTCTCTACTACAATATTTACGATTATAGTTTTTTTCTTCAAAATATGAAATAATATACATGTATCTATATAATAGTTGATATTCGATAAAGTTTTTAAACTGAAAGGATTCTTCATGAATAAGCAATTCTTTCGAAGAAATAAAAAATTAAACATGATGTAATTTAAACCTACGACTTTGTGGGTCAAGCACATTGTTTAGTCAGTAAAAGTTACCGGGTCTCTATTGTCAAAAGACAGTTTTAATTTCACTGACTGTTAAAAACGCAATTAGAATAACTGAAATATGCCAATCGACTTGTGAAACACATAATCAGTTTACTGCTATTTATTCTGTTGGAAGTGTCCATTTTTTAAGCGAAACACAAGACGCGATAGCTTAACTGATAAAAATATCTGGCTGATTAGTAGATCTTGGGGCCGAATCTCACCTGTTCTTACATTTTCAGAAAGTTTTCAAATTTCATATGAAATTTCCCTGGTAAACCCATTACAAATCGCCATTTTAAAAAAATTATAAAGGCAGATTTTGAGATACCCAAAGTGATTGACATAACTGAATACTCCTGCTTAAATTTGACTTTGTATAATAACTAAAGCAGTGAAATCTGAGGATTGTTACACTCGAGACGCGATAGCTTAATTAACTAAAGTATCTGTACAGTTAGCAGTAGCTTACGAAGAAGGCTTTCCAACTTCATAGGACGAAGTATTGCTCTTAAATATCTGCAGTTAAACATCTTAATATCCTGATTTCAGGACTGAGGATGGTGTAATACATAACCTAATTTTCGGTCAAATAATGACATAATAGTCTCAGTTCTGGACTGTTACGATTGTAGCATATTTCCAAATAATGAGGAGCTGCTTAAGAGTGTAAATCTTAATCTGAGTCTTGAGGATACAAGGATGTAATTGATACTCTACTTTAGTTCTTGGTTGATAGGAATATAGTAGTTACACTAAGATCTGGACCGATAGAATTGTGATATATATTCTGAGTATTCTGACAGGAAGATATTCTGAGTCCTGCATGAATTCATATGAGTATAGTAGATAGTGTGTGTCCTAGAATGATAGGAATCTCAAAGGAGTGTATTGGTTCTGGACTTATGTAGGAGTATGTAGCAGATAGTCTGAATCATGAATTTATAAGAACGGTAATATATATTTTGGATCTGGATTAACAGGACTGTAGTTTGATTTCTGAACTGGTTGTATTTGATTGCTAATATGATTTTTGGGCTAATGATAATAACATAGTTCTGAACTAATAATATTTTAATTTATAATTATATTTGTAGTAGATGGTGTGGTTTCTTGGGCTAATGCATGCATGATTAATGCGTCATCTGTCATAAAGTCATGATCCTCGGTTAACATCTATAAATAGAGCACCGTACAGTGGACAACAGTGTATTGCTTAACCATGTATATCTAGTTACTATATTATTATTAAATTAAGGTTGATACGCAATAGTTAAGGTAAACAAAGGTATTTGAACAATTTCATTGTGCTTTGTTCGTCCCAAAACGGTCAATTACTATTATTTGTCACATTTTCAAAGTCTACCTTTAAGCTTATCAAAATCCAAAATATTTTTTAGACTAATAAAGCAGTCATAACTTTAGCTTATAATTAGCGTAACCTGTAAGTTAGTTTATCACATTAACTTAAACCTAGCGTGTGAATGCCCGTTATTAGCTTACCTCCAACTGTGGCCACCTTGCGATTTTCAGCTTCAGATGACGTTTTTTCAAGTGAGTATGATGACGATGATAACGTGTGTCTACCGAAATAGGTGATGTTGTGGAACTGTCATGCTATATAAACCGTTCGAAAGAAGATAATTTGAATGATTCTTTGGTGGTTTAAAATGCTTATTTTATCATCGTCAATGACAACCAGCACTGGCAATGACAGTTCAGGCTTAGGATCATACATCATGTTCGGAGTCACTGAATTTAGAGCTTGTTTCAGATTTGTATAATTTAAACCGAAATGGAGAAATCATTTTTTTGAAAGCCTCACTATTAGATCAGTTTCTGAGGCAGAAAGTTTTCATTTTCCTTCTACTAGCATAACTTGTTGCTTCAGAAAGCTAGTTTAGGGAGCAATCAGTTATAATTGTCCATTATTAGCACAAAAACCACGATATTTCCGAAACGCAATGTAAATTATTTTATTGAATAATTAATATAAATTATACTTAAGACGAACATTTTGCACTGAAATGTGTATCACAATAAGTAAAAAGTATTAGAAATAGACAAAAAACGTTGTATTTGAATTTAATAAAAATTAATCAGGACTATAATGAAAACTAGCAGCCGACGTGAGAATCATGGCCCTGATTTATATTTGTATTGAATTTAAATACAACATTAAACTGCTATTTCCAATATTTTAAATTTATTTTCATAAATTTTCTCAAAAGTAATTTCTTTCCTTTTTTTTTTGGGGGGGGGGGGGGTTCAGACAAAGACCACACTCATTATAATTGATTATTTATTAATTATAATTGTGAAGGAGCAATAAAGGAATGTTAAGCTAGGTAATATTAAATGTATACTTTATTGCATTAAACATTTGATAACTTCATTCTACTACAAATACCTAATAATTGTTATTAATCAGCAGCTGTAAAATAGGTCCAAATGTTAACTCTCCAGTGGCTTAGTGGTTTCGATACCCGCATAAACAAAGAAAGAATGAAAGTGTTAAATGTTCCACTAAACAAAAGAGTAAAGCATGCATGTGAGCTCACGGCTTATAATAAAAAAAACTTTGCCTAATGGTGTTAACATAAATAAATTACTTTTTTATAAACGCTTCTGTTTATCATATTTAAATTACGGATAGTCCATTTTTAGTATAAGAAATTAAATACATTCTTCCTTAAAAATTAAATATTTTTGCACTGATTGGAAAAATGGTCAGTTTATTGAAACTAAACTTTTCTTGCTTTGTCAAGTTTCGGATTAATTTGTTAAACACTGTCATGTTGTATTAATTAAAAATAAAACTTTATTACGGACAGGTAGATACAAGAGAGAAAGAAGCCTTAGTAAAATACAAATATATCATAAGTTTTCATGTTTGTTTTTCTCTTCAATGTCACAAGTAGGTGTATCAAAATTCAATCTAAAATTAATATCCAATGTAGCAACGATATTAAAGTTACATTACCTGCGCATTCTCTGAAGTCTTTTGCGATGTGTAATGTTTAACGTATTACCTTGTGTTTGTTTGGAACCTCCATACAATGTCTTATTTTCTGAAACTTTACGACGAACACACATTGAGATGCTATCTTCCCTTGTACTAGAAATACGTATGTTTTTATGTACGGCAAAATATATATATATATGATTATTGTTATTATATAGTTTTTTATACCCACAACTGCAGTATAGGCCTGATGATTTTTCTCGTGCTGGGAGCTTTGGATTTGTGGGGTATATGTAGATTTATAGCCAATAGCATCCACAACACTAGTTTATTTTACTGCCAAGCATTATCTAAATGGTACAGAGTTTATGATATGTTTTTTACTGTAAGTATTTTCCATCCCAAAATATTTCAATACCATGTTCTAAGCATCAAACACTTTTGGATTGAAACTTGTAGAAGAGCGTACTTCAAGATACAAAATAACATTATGTGCTTAAGCCAAAGAAGTTATTTGTAATTTTGCTGTTGTTTTATAGCACCGGTCTAATTATATGAAAAAATGTTGATTGTGCTTTAAAAATATGTTGATAATCTAGTTTTATCAAACTGCTTTAAAAAGGTTAAAAATAAAACTTTGTTATCTGTTTCTCATCACGAAATTTCTGAAGCAGATATCGACTATGTGAAAATGAGTACCATATATGCACTGGAAAAATATATAAAAGTATTTTAGTAAATAATAAAACAATAAGAAAACTAATACATAAATTAGTAAAACTCAAATTTCACATAAATGAAACTGAGACGCACTAGAAAGTCGTTCCAATATATTTAATTTAAGACGTGAGACATAAAAAGCATGTATTGAAGATGCATATTGATGCAAAGATGCAGCATGATTTATATTAGAATACACATATAACTAAAAAGCAATGTACGTAAATTGACAAGCTATCGCTGATCAGATTTTGAAGTTAAGTTAGAAAGTGGGAAAACTACAAAATAAACTTCACTAATCTCACATTCATTAAGAATAGTAACTTTAAGGTATTAATGAATTCTAATTTCTTTATGTGACTGCTACTGTACTTTATTTATCGTAAAGAATTACATTCATATGATTCGTATAATGATTAGAGGAAATAAATTGGACCTTATCATAATTCTCTTTATTTCTTTGATAAGTGATCTACTGTTTGAAATGATGCTTCAATAGTTGTGTTGATAAGTGATCTACAGTTTGAAATGGTGCTTCAATACTTGTGTTGATAAGTGATCTACTGTTTGAAATGATGCTTCAATACTTGTGTTGATAAGTGATCTACTGTTTGAAATGATGCTTCAATACTTGTGTTGATAAGTGATCTACTGTTTGAAATGATGCTTCAGTAGTTGTGTTGATAAGTGATCTACAGTTTGAAATGGTGCTTCAATACTTGTGTTGATAAGTGATCTACTGTTCGAAATGATGCTTCAATACTTGTGTTGATCATTGAGCTTAACTTTTGATTGATTAAACGTATAAGCTGAAATTATTTTGAATATATTAGACCACTACTAGATAGCCGCAAACCATAAACCATAAATATCTGCCAGTATGTAAGACAGAAACTGTTTATCATCTTTATTACAGGCAATGTCTTAATCAATAAATCTGTATTTGTAGTAAAATGCATACTAGAAATACTGTTCGTACTATAATGTACGTGTCTCCGAATTTGGTTTATATCATTGATATTGTCTCTAGGTTTGCCTGCATGGAATCGTGTTTTTCTGTTTAGAAATACTGTAATTTAGCACATTATTTCTGTAATAATCTAAGGAGTTCACATCGCTTTGTAAGCACGATTATTAACAATGTTCTTTACCGTTCCAAATAACAGTTTCAAGTTTATATATATTACACAGAAACAAAAAAGCAGCAAACTACATATTAATATAATATCTCTTTTATATACATAAAAAAATTGTTTGCTTTATTTTTTTAAGAAACCAGCTTAATAAGTTTGTATGTTACATGGCTACTAAACTTGATTGTCTCCATGCGACATTTTATGATGAGTTAGACGTTACTGTTATTATTTACAGTACAAGTTTGTTTGTTTTTTTCTGCTGGTGAAGAACACGTTTTCTAGCATCTAAACAGTCAGTGATAAATAAAATTGAGGAATTATTGAGAGATAAAAAAAGTAAGTGAAAACTATTCCTAGAACAAAAATTAAAGTTGGAAAACTCGAATTTTAACGTGTTAGTATAATTTTTTGATGTAATTACAAACATCACTGTTTATATACATCTTTAAACATATTTGCTCTTTGAGATGATTTGTGATTAAATCATATCGTGTAAGATTATGTTGCCTTTTTTTTTCTTTGGAAGAGTGTGAACCAACACCTTTTCCAACTGGTACGAGGTCAGTGTATATGTGGCATCCAATCATTTGAATGTACACTGATCCTATACGCATAATGTGATCCTTCTGATCATGATAAATCTGGAGTTACAGTCTTTATACTGTTGGTTTAGTAAAGGATGTTTTATTTAACAATAAAAAGCGGTAATTATTTCTCAAAATAGGTATTTTCCTTTAAACCGTCTTTCCGATAACTGCACATTTCTTCCTCAATGTCAACATTTGAACGAAATGTATGTATAACATCTTAATTTAGAATTGCAGCATCGTTTTTCATCTTTAAGTTTTGG
Source organism: Limulus polyphemus (assembly GCF_000517525.1). NCBI lineage: Eukaryota > Metazoa > Arthropoda > Merostomata > Xiphosura > Limulidae > Limulus > Limulus polyphemus. The sequence goes on along the minus strand of NW_013665641.1, from coordinate 787,289 downwards.
TTTCAGTCGCCAAAATTTCTGATTTCTGCAGTTGAACCGAAGATCCATTGTTCGTTTCCCGTTTTCGAAAAAAAAGTGCACTTCGCGCTTCGGGGCCATGGGTCCTTTGTAAGTGTGACGGTTAAGTCCAACTCTTGGATACATGGTGGTTGCTGCTATTGATTGGCTACCTTCCTTCTAGTCTATCAGTTCAAAGTTAGGGATGGCTAGCGAAAATAACCCTTGTGTAGCTTTGCACGAATATCCATATCAAACAAACATTTACTTAGTTTCTTTCTTATCTTTATCATTGCGTGTAATAAAATAAGTTTAAAGTTTGCATATTCATTTAACACCACTATTTTCTTATATTATATGGAGCTCGTAGTTTAACTTCCAAAATATTTGGCATATGCTGCTGTCTAGCATTACCGAAATCGAAGTTTGCATCTAAACAAACATCTTTAGAAGCGCATGTCGCTAATTCCTATTTTCTAAACGGTCTCATATTTGAGAGACAGTAATTACACCACATTAATACATCACAATTATATTTCTAGCTGAACTTTAGGAAGAAAATAAACTTTCATAACGTATATGACATGCAACGTGAACATTATTTTTGACATACTTCATTTTACCTATATGCTTTATGTTTCAAATCACCATTTTAGTATTCAAGCCCGATATTAAACTGTTATTTAACTCTAAGATCGGGAGTCTATCATACAGAGATTAATGGCTGTTTTGGTCATCGCAGTATCCTGCAAACAATAAAAAGCACTACAGTTGCCTTTCAATGATGATTGAGTATTAGTGCTTTTGAACATACAAATTTTGGGCTCTTCGGTTGACCTCTTATAGAGAAATAATCCTTGGAAATTGAATTCCCCACCTGTTTGTGTCAAGGTTTTGGCGAAAGTCCATCGCCTTTTGCTAAGTAATTTACCTATTGTGCTAAGCTAGTCAATATACACTGGTAGAATGTCCGAAAGTCGTGTTTACCCTAACCGCAGTTTAAATGCCAGATTGGAGGATGTGATGTTTACATGAAATGTGAACGTTGTGGATGCAGTCACGATAACGTTCTTGTTGAAGTTAAAGTGATCAGAAAGAGAGGTCGTACAAAAACTTTAGAACCCAATCAAAAACAGAAGGAAGCTTAAAAGCAGAAGAAATAGTAAGAAAAAGGTATATTGTTCTACTCATTGTAACCACTTTCATTATCTTAGATTGTTCAATTATTGACAGACTTAGATTTGATTGATCAGACGAACTCCAAAAGAAATAGTTGAACAACATTTATATTGTTTCTAATAAGTGCGCAAATTGTCCTGGGTATCATTAACATATTGAAAATCCTTTTTTTACAGTGCAAATTAAGGTCAAAACGGAAAGGACATGATCAAAAATAGCCATGTTTTGGGAAGAATCGAATAAATAGGTTTACTTAAGGACAATCGTTACTCTATAGTTTACTTTTTACTTTTTTTGTGGGAAAAAATTATGATCTATTATTGAATGAGAAACTCAAAGATAGTGAGTTATTAAAATATTTATATTTGTTTTTCTAAGGATAAAGCTATAATTTCAGTTTTTGAGTGATCAACAAATTCCATTTTCTTTGTAGAAGTTATCAAAAGCTAGTGTGTTAACATTGCAAATAACATTATGAGCAATTGAGTGAAGTAAAAATCTATTGGTTTTTCAAAGCAAATTTTAGTTTTTTTTCAAAAAGCTATGTATAAATACACTTAACTCAAAATAAAAAAAGCGTCACGCATAAAGGACAGAAAAATAAAACTAGGATGCAATCAACAAACGCGAAACCCACCTTAGTAAAAGAGAAACGCAAGAAAGGGGTTACTACAAATGGCCAACTAATAATAAGTTAAACTTCATTTCTGAAGCTGGCATTCCCCCTAACTCCTTAATAATAGCATATCTCGATGGACAGTACAATGAAAATTATTGTCTTAGCAAATATATATATATACACATATAACTGCATAAAAATAGTGTAGGTAATTTTATATATCCATTGTGTTTCTCTTTTTCAACATATCAGTCTATGCATAGACTGCTTAAGCGGATTTATATATATATATTCATAATGATGCTTCATATTCATATTAGTAGAGCTGAATCTACGAGTATGCGCATATGTATATCTGAGCACATGTTTTTGTGTGATATCATTTTACAAGTGAATGTTTTTTCAGAGATAAACATTCTTACAGTAAGTTGCGTAACGTAAAATGATAAAAACCCTATAACCCGAGCGCTTTCGAAAAGTAGACCTTTCTTCTTAAGTGGCAAACCCCTGAAGAAGAAAGAAAGGTTCGCCTTTCGAAAGCGATCGGGTTATAGGATTTTATCATTTTGTATCAAGACTTCTTGTACCTACGTGTTTTTCTGACATCATGAATTGCGTTACGTAAAAATACTGATGAAAACTTTCCAAGAGTTGCGATTTAAACATGCAGTATGAAACAACTAAAAATAAACAAATCATGTTTTTTCCTCCAAGAAAATTATCAACAGGTTTTGTGTTTAATACTGAAGTTTGTTTCTTTTCATTTCAAGCATAATGATTTATATATCAAATCAAGTTGAGAAAAGGCAAATTGTTTTAGACAATAATTCAAAGAATCATTTTATCCAGTTACTGGCTTTATATTTGGATGTTGGGATATAATGGTTTGAGTTCAACAGAAAACAGGCAATTCATAAAAAAATCAATCTGATAATCGTACAAGTTAAACTATTCGCTATGTTAAATAATGCAAGATCTGCATTAAATCACATCATGATTCTTGTATAATTTAATGTAATTGGTTACGCACTGAGCGGAAATATATATATTTTGATAAAAGTATATAAAAGAGCGAGATTATTGTAGGTTCAGTAAGTCCATATATCTCTTCCTATAGCTTGTATGCAGTTATATTAACCGCATACATTCTTACATAAGGATCAAACTCTATGAGGATCAGATTTTTCATAACTGACCCAATAGGTTTCTTTCGTCTGTTTAAAAGCTTCGTGAAGTGGAAGGTACCCTCAACAGCTAGTGTTTTATTTAGTCCAAAGCTTTGTATAGGCGTGTCATAGCCTACCAGTCTTAATGATTTTTCCTTCATGTAGTTTAATGTCCTGTCTAGGAATGCCATGTATATATAAATTTATTTCATCTAATCCATGTAAATATGTATGTAAGCCACAGCCTTTTTAATACCCATTTTCATTTAACTCATACTTCAGTCTAGAATGGATCTTATAGCTCTTTTTTTTCCCTTCTAATATCGATTGGCATATGTTTTCATGCGACATTTAGTTCAAAGATTTTCTAAATAAAACATAGTCCCAACGACCCCCATATGTACTTAAATCACTTTCGATGACGAGGAACCCACTTTGAGACTAATAATGGCTGGAGACGGCTTGAATGGGTAATGAAGAAAAACTTTAATATACCAGCAAATGTACAACGTTTCGACAAGGTACCTGATGATG
>NW_013665641.1:768391-782794 GCF_000517525.1 Limulus polyphemus | reverse complement strand
ACCTGATGATGACAAAACCTTGTCGAAACGTTGTACATTTGCTGGTATATTAAAGTTTTTCTTCATTACCCATTCAAGCCGTCTCCAGCCATTATTAAATCACTTTCCTTTATTTGCAAGTTGGAACATAGCTGTTTTGATCCTTACATCAGTTTGCTATCTAATCGCCAACGCTGTCTAGATGGGATGTAGCCTTATTAAACCCAATATATTTCTGACACCTTGGCAAAAGTCTTAGATAGATAGAAAACAGCCTTTTTTAATACTATGCACTTTTTTTTTTATCTAGCTCAATGCTCTGTTTATAATGCCCATTGCCCATTTAATACTATATATTTCTTTTTTCTGTTCCAAAGTCTTTCTAGAAAGATCTTAACCGATTTGATATTCATTGAAATCTCTGTTAATATGCTTTTCTGCTATATATAATTTTGTTATCTAGTGTAAATGTGTTTAAATGGTTCATGACCCTTAAAGTACTTGTTCACATATTTCATCTGATCTAAAGCTCTTTGTAGATGAGACAAAACACTTTTATTTACGTTATATATCATTCTGGTTAGATAGACCTTAGCCTTAGATCAGCATGCCGTTAAATCTGATTTACCATGATTAAAACTTTCTGCTTGGTCAAAGCAGTCTCGTAGTTTTAGGACAATTTAGTATTAAAGAAATACGCTATAAGTGCCATCTTTATAGAACTTCAAGAAGTTTGTTCCCCTAACTCTCCATTTAAGTAGCGTAAGTTACGTTGTTTATGTACAACCAGAATGTAATAAAACAGTCAACAAATATTCTGTAAAAGCATTAAAACTATCAACTGGGAGCATCAGAAAAAGTCTTAAAGCTATTGTAAAAATCTCTCTAAATGAGATTTACTTTGTTATCCTACAAAAGAAACATCGACTTATATTATATAGAGAGAAAGTTCAAAACGTTTATATTTTTTAACAATATCATCAAGAACAAGAAGTGAAAAAAGAAATAATATACATAAGCCAGAGAATTTGTTGAAAACACTTAAACATAACTTATTAAATAAAATAGCTAACAATAACCATGAACAGGATGAGAATGCACTTCAAACGACCAACAATACCACCCATTTATTTTTAGTGTACTCTTTCTGTTGTCAAATGTAAGCAGTGTTTCACGGTTTAACATCTTCTCATGTAATAAGCTTCAACTTTTTAAACACCTTCAACAATTTTATAGACAGGATAGGATTTAATACATTTTAAATAGAAACTCGAACAGTGAACAACGTGGGAATCTGACAAAATCTGATTGGCAGCTTCAACATGATGTACATATTACGTTTTGGATGTATACGTTGAATGTGTTCATTGGAAAGTTGTTAAATATATTCAGGACAACTGGCAGATTAATACCCAATAAAATACAAGCATCAAAATACTTAAAATATAGAATTTATATTGTTATAAATTCAGAATATAAAGGTAATGCCACTGTTGTAACGTCCAAAAATGAGTATATCAATGAAGGATTAAGTTATATTTTACAATACACTGGGTTTTATAACACATATACAAAAGGGTGCTACCAATTCTAGTTCAAATCTTAGACTGCTGCTTGTCTCAAAAACGGATATATTCATTTACTAGATAATCAATAAAACATGGCTTTTCTACAACCCAAAGATTCTCAGTGTGGAAAGTTCTACTTACTATTCAAAATCCACAAATACTTATACGTCATTTTCATTTATTTCAAAGTTCTTCATAGATATGCCTCAGCCTTTTATACACCCATAAATTTCTATCATCAATTCCAAATCTTTGTCTATGTAACCCTAGTTCCTTTTGTACTTATATATACTCCATGAATCTAATTTTAAGTATTGTATAGGCGAGTCGTATCTCTTTTAATCCCATAAATCACTTTAATGTGCTCCAAAGGTTCTTCTTGATAAGACATGGCCTTTTTGATCTTCCATATATCTTTTTCATTTAATCCAAAAGCAGTATAGAGGGGAAGTATTCCTTATAATTCTCATAATTTTTTCATTTATTCTACAGCTGTGTGTAATGGTTCATATCCCCTTTTAATCTCCCATGCTTCACTTTGGTTTTAATCCAGAGCTTTTCATAAATGGAATAAGCCTTAATAATACTCATCTAGCTCTTTCATCTATTTAAAATCATTGTCCAGATGGACAATGGTCATGTTGATCCCCATAAATCTCTTTCTTCTTCTCCAGATATTTTTCTAAGTCACATATAACAGTATCCCTTTCATTTACTTCAAAGTTCCAACTAAATGGGTCAAACCACACACATCTCTTTCATTTATGTTCAAAACTAAATTTATATGTATAATAACCCTTTTTATCCCTAAACATATATATATATGCATCTAGCGAGTTTTGTCCCCTAGGATATACCATAACTAATGAAAAAGTGGCTGTACTATTACTTTAAATGTATTTACTAGCCATTGAGGAAAACATTAGATAGTATTTAAACTTAAAGCAAGGCTTGGCTATTGGTTTTAAGTTCAACAATGTTAACTTTGGTTTTAAGCTTTATTGTGTCTGATGTATCATCAGAATGTTTAATATCTCTTTCACCTAATTCAAAGCTCTTCGTAAAGTGACACTAATCTTTTTTATCCACACACATCTCTTTCATCTAAACCGAAGAACTGTTTTGATGGGCCACAGGTAAATTAACACCTCTTTATCCCTATTATCTAATCTAAAAATTCTATAGTCCATAGTCATTTTAACACTCGAACTTCACGTTCTATTAATCCAAAGCTCTGTATAGATGGGATGAAACCCTTTAAATAATACATCTTGTTCATCTTGATTGGGGCTCTGTCTAGACGATCGTTGCTCTTACAATCCCAATTCTTATTTTTCATCTTGTCTAAAGGTTAGTCTAAATTAGAAGTAGTTATTTTAATCTCCATAAACCTATTTCATCTAATCCAAACCTTCATCTAGATGAGGTAATCCCACTAAATTTCTTTCATCTTGTTTAAAGTTCTGACTGGATAGGGTAGAGTTACGTCAAATCAAATACATCTCTTTTTCCCTGGTTTAAAGCACTTTTTAAAAAGGGCGTAGATATTTTGATTCACATGTGTCTATGGCATATAGTTGAAAGCTTTATTTAAATGGAACACACCTCCATCAAACCCCCATATATATCTTTCATCTAAATCAAAGCTTTGTCTAAATGAGATGTAGTCTTATCGACGTTCATATAGTTCTTTTGTCTAGTTCAAAGCTTTTTTTAGATGAACCATAGCCTCATTAATACCATATATATCTATCATATAACCCATCAGCCTCTATATAAAACTCTGTTATCCAGCTCCAAATTCTTGTCTAAATAACCCATAACCCTTTTAATACATTTGCATCTCTGTATCAATATGACGTAAGGTTTTAAATAACCATATATTTTTCTTGTCTTGTTTAACGCTCTGTGCATGAGATCTAGCCTAGTCAATACTTATGACTATCTTCTATATAGTCCAAAACTCTGTCAAGATAAGCCATAGTCCTCTTAATTCTCCCTTCTACCTTGCCCTATGCGCTTTCTTGAAGGAACATTCCGAAATCTTTGAATAGCGAGTTTGTAAACTCCAAATATTTTTTATTTAGCAGAAATGTGGTCCCGTTACCCTGAATTGTCTTTTGTTTTTGTCTAATTCAAAATCCATAATTCCCCTTTCATCTTATTCAATGACCCTTTTTCTTGGAAAGTTATTCCTCTAAATATATCTTTCACGTAAAATTGCCCCTTTTCTGATAAATCCATTAATTCCAACATATTTCTCTCATCTAGAAAAAAGAAAAAAATTATATCTGTAATTTTATCAACTTTACTCCAAGTTAGTACTTTATGTAGAATTAGCTACGTTATGTATTACGTTGTTGTTTTATTTTGGTCTTTACTGTTAGCTGGCTTTTATTAGAAAAGTATATTCCAAATTACAATAACTGCATATCTTAAGTACTAAAAATTATTAGATATGTTCTTGAACCCACTTGAATGTCAAAGTACTGAAATTATTTCTCAAGCTTCGAACCCGTAATCAGCCACCTACGTGTCCAAAGGGTGCAGCCACTAAATCTTAATTGTACGTACATAATAACAGACAATATTTGATCGTTTGTTTATACAAACATAGCTAAGATATATTAAAATTAATTGTCATTTAATATATTCGTTCATCTATACTTTTTTCTCTTATCTAATCTGAAAAAAAGGAATTATTATGTTCTAAAGAGTGAAGTAGACATATTTAAGTATCTTTCTAATACAGTCTTCAGCGTACATGTTATTTGATGGTCGCTTTGTATGTTTAAGATCTATCGTGAATGGGATAATATTGAAAGCCAGTGATGGCTAAAGAATAAATTAATTCAAGTGTCTAATAAATACAAAAGTGTGGGTGTCAATGAATACTTCAGCCAAATTTAAACTAGTAGTTCCTCAAGTGTTTTGGCATCATTTTAAGCGAATCCATTGTAATTTCTATGCTTCATGTAAATTAAGAGGATGCTAGATTTTCTTGTGACCAGAAGAAGCGACATTGTCAATATATTTGTTTACCTTGTGCAAGAATATGCATGACTGTCTTTAGGTCCTTTTATGGAAAATGATGAAACAACATCAAAATTCATACTTGCTATTCATCAACCAAAATTGATTTAGAATATGCAAATACCAAAATAAGGTTTTATATGAATGAGAATTAGGGACATGCAGCAAACAAATGGTCTAATTCTTCCTACTTTCTAACTCGGAGCTTATATATAAAAAATACATGTTACAGAAAAAATAAAGCGTTCTTTACTTAAGGGTAGCTTATTTCTGTATTTGCCTATATTATCCTAATATATATATATATTATTTAGATATAGCCGAGTTAGCAGTTCCAATTCGTTTTATTATTGTCCCAGATGGCATGTCCACAAATATGCACTACTAAATATTTTCTCTGCTCTCCTCAATAAAATAGTTTTGTAAATAGAATTTTTAACCCATTTCCCAGTAAATATTTTATTTTTATCTAAAGTGCCTATGGTACTTATATGGTAGTCGACAGATGGCGCTCTAAAATATTCAGATTTGTCACCGATTACTTTTTTTTATCCATTTAAACTGTAAGAATTTTACAAGGGTATGAATAATTGAAAAACTTTAAACCGTTTTTATTTTCAGTCAAAATTATTATAATGCAGTGATTTTTTTAAAGTACAACGAGAGTGTGTAAAGCTGCCATTTTATACAGTATTAGAAGTAACTAAGTATTTTTTTTCGGAACACAATATTAATCTACACCAACCAAAGAAAACAGCGATCAGTCTTTCACAGTGATTTTATATTCTAAAAAAATTGATAACATTTAAAACATAGTTGCAATTTGTTTATTGTTAAGCACAAAGCTACACAATGGGCTGGCTATCTGTTCTCTGCCCACTGTAGGTATTGAAACTCGACTTTTAGCGTGAAAAGCCTTCAGACTTCCCGCTGACCCATAGGGAGCATAATTGCAGCTACAGCGTGACTCAAATTTGGAAATAAAAACGTTACTTCAATTTTTGTTATGTGAATAACTTTTTATGAACATTTCTTCTTAATAAAACTTTATGTTATACTATGAAAAAGTGAATAACGATTTTAAAAGTCACACTAAAAAAAGAAATGAAATGAAAGCCTATAACTGTTCCTTTAATGTGATACATTAATTATTCTCCATATGTGGTTCTCTTTGAACGAGTGAACTTTTTAGCACTTAGAGAGTGAAAATCTTCAGACGATTTGCCATTTAAAAATGACAAGTCAAATATAATTTTTTTACCCTCCAGTCGGTTTCTTTCAACAAGTGAAGTCGTTTAACGATTTATTCTAAGACTTACTCAAAGTAAGAAGCTAAGCAAACTGGTCAAACATTATTAGGAGCTTATGTAATCAAAAGGAAGCAAATAAATGGAGTTTTTGCACGATAGTTGTCGACTTTCATATATGTGATAATGGTCAAACTCTGTACAGTTTAATATAAATGTAGTTTTTGCACCTTTTAGATAACTCAAGAAAGAATAAAGCTTTAGACTTATTCAATTATTACTGATATTGAATGTTAAAGAAAGGCAAAAACAACAACAAAAAACACACACACTCAAATCCGAATAAATTAACAACAATAGAATATATAATGACGTAAGTGGTCTCAAAAACAACCGCTTCAATAGACAGGAAAACTCTGAAAACGTTATGAATTAAATAACAACATAACAGACTGCATGATAATGGTTGAAATATTCTGCTTAGATCTTCGTTTTTTAGAAACAGTTGAATTAATAAGCGGTATATTTGTAATCTTTATGCAGTTATGAAGTTCAGATTATTAAATAAATAGACAGTTAAGTGTTCAAATTCGTAAAAATACAAAATTCATTTTTCGTTGGTGCTGAATAATAAAAGGTTGTTGAAATAAAAAATAAATACGTAGTTTTAAATTTGCAAGCGTGGTGTTTTAGGTAACTACGTTTAAATCGAATCTTTTCTAATTGATGCATACAAAAGAAATTCTTAGTCAAAATCTCTGACTAAAACATCAGGCTTAAAAATACATATATTTAAAAGTAGGTTAATATGCAAAATAGATGTTCTAGGCAAATTAGGGACACGGAGTACACATTCTAAAAAAAAAAAAACTATCTTGTACGCGGAGTATACAAGTTAAACCTAATTTGTTACAAACCTATATCCGTACTACATGAGTTAAATTTATGTTGATATCAACTTACTATGATTGTACACAAATTAGATACAAGTTTTTAAATTATCTAGTTATATTCTATTAGTAACTTTAACACAGGCACTTACTTTCCAACGCCGTTTCGTATTTCTAATTTTCTTCGAACCTGTGGCTATTGTGGACTCATCCTGTTCTGAAATTAGGTTCAGCTTTCAATTAGTTTTGCTTGAAACTAAGTGAAATTGTTCACTCTTGAAGCCGAAATGAAATGTTTCACTCTTGAGGCCTATTAGCTGCAACGAAGTTTTATCTGAACTGTTTTTTGTTTTCTTTACACATCTCTGATTTGAAATCCGTAAAGGCCTAACTCAGAAGATTTTCACGAAAAACGTCTGCATACAAAGATGATGTTTCACCTCATTTAATACCTAAATAGCTTTCTTGCCTTAACAGCATAAGTTTATTATTTTAATAGCTTCTTCTATAATTTAAAAAAATCCACTATTTAGTTACAGTAACTCAAAGGGTCACAATAAACCCTCTAGTAAAAATTGAATAATTGACAAAAATCGGTTTTAGAAAGAAACTGAATTTTTTGTTGTGTAAATCCTAAATGCTTATTTAATTACTAGTGAAGAAATCAATGAGATTGTTCAATGTTTTAATATAGCAAATTGTCTGTCATACAAGACTGTAATATAAAATTCTTTGTTAAGACGTATCTGTTATAAATTTAGCTGTTAACAGAAATAATGGTACATTTCTGTGATCGATTGATGTGATCGAAATCAAATCATTCAATTAAAATTTTAACTTCACTTTCCTCTTTTCTTGGTAAGAAAATATGTTAGAAGTATGATGTTTTACGTGTCCTGTATTCCTGTTCATAGTTATTCATAAAAAACAACTTGGACTGTTGGGTCGTTATAACCCATTTTGTTTGTATTTTTAGGAATCGTTGTATTACCAATCAAATTGAAAAGCCAGTACATTTTCTTACAAATAAAAAGACAGGTTTTTATAGGCATTATTTATCTATGGGTATTTCTGCTCGGGTTAATTAAAAAAAAAAACATTTAAGAAGAAAGCTGAAAGCAGAAGAGCAGTTTATCTTACGTACTATTTGAGTTTTTAAATGCTTATGTTGTCATTGGTTCCTATGTTACATTACGAAGTTGAAATATGTGTATGTATTGTTTTGTTTCATAATAGCCATGCAGAAAACCTTAGCGTTAAGCATTACTCAAAAAGTATGGACTAAGTGGGACTTCAGTAGAGTACCGTTTAGTTTAGGCAGTTTAGAATTAGGTTTATTCCACAGTAGTTTTCCAACCTTCATCTCTGTAATGTTTATATAAATATATCTTTCTAAACACGTGCACATTTATAATCTAGCAACATAATAAACACTGTTGCATGTTCTATCATGCAATAGTGATACAACTTACATTAAAGTGTTTTCTTTTTTGTGTGTTCAGTTGTTTGTAGCAATGAAGATGGTTAATTTGTTTATTTTTTCTTGAAGATGCCACTACTTTGTTGTGGAACTATAAACATAGAACTATTTGTATGTGTAACTTTGATTCAATGTTTAAAGTAGCGGTTTCATCACGAAAGTGAATTGGAGGTTGTGTCCAGAGCAAGTTAGTCTTCACCCTTCCCGACAGGATATTCTCGCGTTTTCAGGCGCCATATTGGGTTTTGCCCCACAGTCTTTTCTGATCGTCATTATTCTTATAGTAAAAGTAATGTTATATTAAAATATATAGTATTTCTTACCACAACTTTAATTAAGATGTTGTTCGTCTTCTAGCCACTGTTTGGTATTATTTTTGTCCGATTCTCAAGTATGGTAATTTTATTGATATTCTATTAATCTGTTTTTTTTAATAAGAATGCAAAACAACGATAAATCAGCAGATATTACAATGAAGATAAGATTGGATACTGATTGCGGTATCAAGTCTGATTAAGAGTAACTACTGGCCTCTTTCACCGAAAGTATCTTAGTTGAACGTAAGTTATTACACAGCTTTGGCTAATCTTAAAACTGATTAACCATATCAGCAAGTTGAACTCACCTGTTAAGCTGGAAGCCACTCTCTCGACACTACCAGAATCTCTTTAAATGTTTCTTCAAGTTGTTCTACTTTTCTTATGAAAAAATGATAATTCATATAATTTTAAAAGTTTCTCGTGGTCTAAGGTGGTCCGAATCTTACCGTTACAGCCAAAGAATCAAAATGGCTACCTTTGTCGAGGAACCACCCTGAAGAAGATAGCGTCATAGTGAAATCAAATCAACTCCTATTGGCTTGTTGCTCCTAACATAGGACTTTGATCAGAAAATATGTTCGTTCCCTTGACGACGCAGATAAGAGTTGTGCAAACTTGGTACCTACACCTGAGCCTTCTCAATGTATAGGTATTGTGATTTCAAACTTTAGCAAGTATTCTTGGAAATATTGGTATGCATCTGTTGATGAAAGCATTGTAAAACAGTTCATCTTCAATTGATGCCATAATTTCTTCCAAGGTACCATCTTTAATTTAGGAAACTACTTAACTTTCTAAATCGAAATCATACAACTCTGAAAATGAGACAGAAGTTCATAGGTTTCTGTGCAAAAATAAACTGTTTTACAAGTTAGCTTTACCTGCATGTGTATACACATGTCCTTGTTTCATATCATGTCCGTTATCTCTACTGGTATACGCTCAATTCAAACCTTTACGAGGTCGCAAAAACTTACACTGTTGTAAAGGATAGAATCTCATTCTTCTAAATTTGTAAATTTCTATTTCGCTATATTGTGTGCCATGTTAAGTGAACTAAGGTTAATTAGATTAAAAGTGTTTTTCTTCCTTAGTGCAACGTACATTCATTTTGTTTCTCACCAGTGAAACGTACTCTCGTAAAACCATAGTTGCCCTTGTGCTTCATAGATACTTTTACAAACATCTTGTTAATAGAATTTTCTATTGTTATATTGATGTTATTTTTATATTGTTTGTTTTAACTGCGATTATTCAGTGTTTAATAGGTATTTGTGTTGTAAGATTTTGCAAAGGAAACAAGATCATGAATTATTTCTGAGTAGCCCAGTTAGTAACAAGATCGTAAGTATTTATTGCACCTTTAAGTATTTTCATCGCTCTAATCTTTAAAGAAGAACAAATAGTGTTATGAAATTGAAAACTCATTTGGATGGCTTTATGTCAAAGTTTCCTGCATTACTAGGGAGTGTCGTTTTCAGGAAATGGTCGAACGTATGAGATGCTTAACTCATTCACTGCTATGTTTATAGATAAACAACTCTCCCAGTGCCACGTTTATTCATAGATAACCAATAAAAACAAAATGGCATGCTTTAATATTTTATTACCTACGTGAAACGTGTAATTGGTAAACCTGGGGAAGTCTGAAGGCGAATAGCTTTTCTTCGGGTACAAAATTCCAAATTCACACGGCGGTGTTCTAGAGGAAAACATATGGGTCCATGGCGGCGAAAGAATTAAACAGACAGTTGGCCAAGAACACGTAAATAAGTTCTAACTATAAGTGTCGTAGCGACAGATGTAACAGTTAGTCTTAGCTTATTATGCATTGTAAAGTTATTGGTGAGATGACTATATTGCCCTCTTCTTTCTCTTAAAGTTACAGTTACACATCTGACACAAAAATTACTGAAAATTCTTTTAAAAAGTTGTCTCCAAATGTGCTAGAATCGAATGCCAAGTTGTTTTTTTTAATCAAAGAGAATATATAGAATTTATAGAATATATCGATGAAGAAAAAACACGAACCATAAGAAAAATCCTAAATAAATAACATTGTGAGTAACTACGATGAGCTCAAAAAGGATGCAAAGCTCGGATTTTAAAGATTCTTTTTAAAAAGTTACGAGAGACATTTAGCGGTATTTTTTGGTGTGTGTGACAGTGAATTAGGCATGGTTTTAACTATCTACAGATAATTAAAAAATCTATGATTGTCTTTACACAATTACAGAAAACACGAAAAAATGGATGTTTTATTAATGATTACAGTATTTTATTCATTTAACTATATAAGTTAACAAACTTTACAAACATTATTTTTAATTGTTATCTGCCAATTGAGCAACGATTAACATTTTATCCTAGAGAACTCTTATTATACCTAAAATAACCTTACTAATAATTTTAACATAGTTAAAGATTACTTGACATTTTTAAGGAATTTGAGATATAGAAGTAATGTTATGTTTATTTTTGTGACTAATTATCCACCCTCTATTCTCTTTACGCGAGTATAGACAGGAAATTGTTATGTACCAGCGTATCTGTGATTATATCAAATGCTCAGTGTCACACCCACGATAGTGAACGATGCCTAAATATATTGTTACTTAGTGAAATGAATACACAATACCGACACAAACACCAATAACAATTAAGCACTTTGTTTTGTTTTATTTAGCCTAACGATCAAAAATTAACTTTAGATTTCTATGAATTCATCGATTTTTGAGCTCTGAATTTTTTCAGAAGTGCTGCATATTGCATACATCCATTAATAATATAGCAGTATTTGTTAGAGGGAAATATTTTACATATAAATTAGTAAGTTCGTAACAAAGGATATCTAAAAACAGCTAATACTTGTATTGCGGACATTTACTCGACAGTTAATGCCGATATAATATTATATTGCAATGAAACAACAAAAACAAATGTTACATAAAATAAGTGAAAACATGCTGTTATTACCTTTATTTAAATAATAATTAGTTTAACGTTTTGTGTTCTTACATTGGAACTTTAAACGAACACAACTTTAGTTTGTATAAACCACCACCGTAGTGGTCAAATATTCATTATTCACTTATAACCACATGAAGAGGCTAAAGTATTTGAGTTGTTTTCCAAATTAGAATAATAACAATAAAATTTTATTACTTTAAATAGTTCCTTACGTTATTTATGTATATATGAACCAGATTCATGAAAAATAAACGTATTCTTAATAGATGGTTGGATTTTTTAAATATGTCCAACTTTACATTCCTTAACTTTCATGTCAATATGAGTTGTTGTTTTTTGTATTTGCTTTATTTTCCGCTAATATCAACGATTAAACTAATATTTGCGTTTAACAAACAAAAATTTCAAATAAATGAATAGTTTAGTATTCCTTACTATTTTGTTTTTGTAAACACTTCGTGATAAACTAAACAATTTGAACTAATTTTGACACATTAGTTAGCGATAGTATATCCTTATTTTAAGTTTTTAACATGAGAGAGTTTCATCAAGTGCAAGTCAGGACGTTCCAGAATGTGTTGACAACAGAATTTTAGAACAAAGGGTTTACTTGATACAACCTCTAATAATTTAGGGCAAATTACGATACACGTTTGAGAACATTAGATATGAAACTCAAGACAATCAAGCAAGCCTGTGTTCCAACATTCGTTTGACGTAAGCGATTATTATTTGTAATCTATTTATGTTCTATATGTCTGGCTGAATATAAAATAAGAAAACAATAATTTAAGTTACGGGAGCAGAACCTGAGGCTTATTTTATGCATTAACTTTATTTCGTTACAGTGTTTTGCACCTATCTTTTTTTTTTTTGGCTTAAAGGTAGACTTTGGATAAGAGAAATTTTATGCAAGCTAAAGCCCTCTTACAAAACATCACTCTGCTCAACTGATGATAAGTTCACCATCACAACTGCAAATTAGATCTATCTTCAATCTACTTTCAAATCATAGAGGTTCCATTAATAGAGGATTAAGTCATAATCAAGCTTGTAATCTTGTTTCTGTTTGTAATTTTACTTAATAATCAAAAACTGATGTCAGCAGGTGTGACAGCGGTAAGTCTTCGGATTTACAATGCTATAATCAGCGATTCGATTCTCCTCAGTGAACACAACAAATAGCCCAATGTGGCTGTGCTATAAGAAAACACACACAGAAATTGATTTTGTGTCAGTTTTAATAACATTATATTCTTCATACATCTTCTGTTTAAACAAATACTTTTAAATTTTACAGCCTAATATATCCTGAGTACGTTATTAGTGATAGCTTCTAAAGATAAATAAATTATATAGATAAGTGTACAAATAAATCAAGTACTCATAACTATGTCTCAAATATGTACGAAACCTAAGGCCAACACATGAAAGTGCCTAGCCATAGAGTAAAGAATAACAACTAATTTAATATCAACGTTAGATCTAGAAATACATCTTAATTTGTGCTTAATTTACAATTAGACCATTTAGTTTGTTAACTATATAATAATTTCTAACGAACATAGACTTTAGAAGCATATGGAAAATTCACATTTTATAAAATCTGTAAAGCATAAATTGTATTATGTCGTCTGTTGGGTACTTTCTGTGTTAAAGACGATTTAAGCTGCGAAACCAACAACATCTATTAATGTTTTGCCTGCTTAACATATTAAAAGAAAATTACTACAATTTCCAGTTAAATTACTTTATTACATAGATGTATTACCTGTCTAAGTTACAAGAAAAAATCCAGACCTATGTTTCAGCTAATAACAGTAAAATAATGCAGAAAAAACTGTCAAGACAATTTTCAAATGTGTAGCGTTTATAAATAATTTATTTAGTTTTGTCTTTAAACGTTTTCATTTCGGATATTGTAATCATATATGTTTTTAGATCCTATTCATATCTAATTTATGTTTTATCTTATGAAGAACAATCCCACGTCAATTCTCAGTATCTTAATTTATTTTCAGGTACATTGTACTCCCGTATATTGAAATTAAAACATAACACGACATTTTTTTGTTTTGTTTTTGCAAAATGAAAGATAAAATATTTATTAGGTGTTTCAGCCGACTATCTTAGGTAACACAATTACTGTCATGAGAGCAGAAACATTTATTAAATACGTTATCTTTCATCGTCGTTTTTGTTTTTTACTTTTAATATCTATCTTGTTCTTGATAACTCTAACAACGACTAAAACTCTTTAAAGAACAACGCTCACGTGTAAGTTTCTGAACTTTTGTCTCTATGACTACTTTTGATCTCACATACTATTTTTTACTTAAAGCCAATGAATGTCATCTTTTCAATTGAAAAGCCACAAAATAATATTTCAGAAAGAGAAAACGTAGAACAATATTTACCTTTCTACAAAAGGTTTTACTACAAACGCAGAACTTAGCTCCAAGACTCACACATCAGTTTCTGTAACGAAAGTGGAATCGAAGTGGAGAAGGTTCAGAGAATGTAAAACGCTCTTAACAAATTTGTGTAAACACATGGAGTACAAAACTTGTTTAATTAACTCAACGCTGGTGATACTTAAAACTTTGCAATTTATTGACAGTTAAATAAACTTAAAATAAGACCCAAAACTTGAGCGCTTTCAAATAGTTGACTATTCTTCTTCAGAAGAACTCTTTGTTTTCCTGAAGAAGAATAGTCACCTATTCGAAGGCGCTCGAGTTTTGGGTCTTATTTTAAGTTTATTAGACTTTATATATGATCTTTTGTGCTAACTCTTTTATCAAGATTGACAGTTAAATAAACTTAAAATAAGACCCAAAAACCGAGCCCATCTGTCTCCGTAATCGTTCTTTTTTAGGCATACACAGGACCTTTTCCAAAAACTAAATGTCTTTT